>NC_135561.1:8991231-9083731 GCF_964340395.1 Glandiceps talaboti
GCGGAGACCCGAAAACATTATGTCGCGCACTACCTTTTTTGTATTTTGAGAATGGGTAGTGGAAAAGTTGAATACGTGTTCCCCAAATCTCAATGCAATAGCGAATGCGTGGTAGTATCATAGAATTATAAAGGAGGACGACAATTGACCTTGGAACAAAATGGCGCCTACTGATGGGGCGATTGATTTGTTTGATTTTTCAATATGGGTTTTCCAATTCATGTGTTGGTCTATGGAGACTCGTAAATAGTTAGTTGATAGAATGCCTTCTATCGGGGATCCATCTACACTCAGCTTACCCGTAATATGCAGAACTTTCCTGGATGACTTACTTATCATGTAATTTGTTTTATGGGAGTTTATAATTAACTTATTTACATTGCACCATTTACATACCCTCTAGAAGTCAATATCAATAGCGTCAAGATTAACTTTACAGTCCGTGAGAAATTTGTGTCATCAGCAAAGAGTCTGAAATCAAAAGTGCTTGTCGCGTGCACAATGTCATTTTTATACAACAGAAAAAGAATGGGTCCTTAAATCGAACCTTGTGGGACTCCAGACTGTTTGCTGACGAATTGGGAACCCCACTTTTGATAGAGCACGCATTTTTTGTCCTAGCCGGCTACTGTATATAACAGCGATTTGACTGACGATATTATGGTACGGTGGTGGCCATAGTGTGATGTTACAGCAATGGAATGTGCAACCTGTATGAGCAGCATGCCAAAATAACACAATAATGCAAACTTACACCAAATTTAAACTGAATGCCTTCTGTAAGGGTAGTCTTGCAATTTCATGATTTATGCAAGAAATTTAGCTCTACATCTGTGATTTTTTTCCATCTCCCAGTGAAAATTAGTTGTCAAAAATGTTGTTCAAATTCCAAGAAAGCTTACCATCCTCGACTGCACTCGGCTTTTGTGATCCACTACATACCCAGGATATGTACACCCATTTCCACGTCAAATAATAAATGAAATTGAAACTCGCATAACATTGCTATTATGCATCAGAAAGTTTACACACTTCATTGTATGCATCATAACAGTTGAACAACTTTAATACAGTGAAGTGATAAGGTATTATTGCCTTACTTTGTCTCTGGGTAAAGTATATACATTCTTGTTTCAATCGAGATTGACATATGCACTATCTGCTCCCAATCGTATACATTAATCGTAATCATTAATATTCATGAGATTTTTATCAAAACCTAATCAGTTCTTGTCATTACTGAATGGAACACTTGTGCCAAATTTCGTTTGAATTGAGCCAGCCGTTTTGGAGAAAACGAAGACACAGACAGACAGACAGACAGACAGACAGACAGACAGACAGACAGACAGACAGACAGACAGACAGACAGACAGGCAGGCACAGACATACACACAGACATACACACAGAGACAGACAGACAGACAGACAGACAGACAGACAGACAGACAGACAGACAGACAGACAGACAGACAGACAGACAGACATAGACACACACAGACACACACAGACTTTTCAACCACTAATACATCTCTTCCTTACGGAAGAAAAAAATATAATGTTGAATACATTTCTTGATATGTATTTCGATATTTCGGTGCCAGACATTTTTGTATATCCTTTTGGATTAGCAAGTAATGCTCATTTTTAGCTGTTTACTGTTTTGACTTAAATATGTGCGTTGCCTATTTCTGAATATACCATGTCATCTAAATGCGTTAATCTCAAGTCCTCTGACCTATACATAGGCAAACAATTACAACCCATCACATCAAAGCAAAACATTTTCTGTATGTATCACAATCGTTTATAGTACCAATATCAAGCGTAAAAGCATACTATTTCGTTTCCTAATATATTGACCACATAATTGGAAGGGCTACATGCTAGGCTTGTAAATAAACCAATTAAAACTTTATAGTTTTACACTTTATATGAATGCTATAAATGAGTGTAGCCCATACAGAAAGTGTTTTACTTCAATGTTACTCGTTACACAAACTGAATTGTCCTACCTCCATCACCTGCGTATTCACAAATGTCGATCTATCGTACACCCAGCCATGGTCACAGCCGACGGTACGTTTAGTTGTTGGCGAAATATCACAGAGAGAAGTGTTGAAGACTGTCATTCCCGAATCATTCGTATTGTACCTTTTGCAAGAATTCCATATTTTCACGCCATGGGTTGTAATGTATGGGATGGTACATTCCTTCAATTCTGACTCCACTTTGTAGGTTTGGTTCCCGTAGGTTCTACAATAATGATCCTCTGATATGCTGTAAAACGCCAAGGTCAAAAAGTACATTGCATACTGAGCAATAACTAGGGACAACAACACAAGTTGGACCTTCTGATACTTCCCAAATTCACCTATTAACTTTAGAATATCTTCATATTTCATCGTTGTGGCTTGAGAGAGGATTTCACAAATTATATGAAAAATATGGCATATGATGGCAGACACGGTTAATGTGCATGTCAGATTTGAAGACGAATGAAGAATTCCATGATGCATTTCGGTAACATAAAGAATATGCAAAATCAATTGCACTAATTCTTTGTGTAGAGTATTTGACACATTCAGTTATGACTATACGCGTTTATGGACCAATCAGTTTCTCCAACCTGTGGGAAAGATACATAATGCACTTTAGTAAAAGAAATAATTTTCAAAAGTATTGTCTACTCTCTCGCTCACCTCATTGAATATTCATATGCCACATGCATTGTTTACGTTTCTACTAGCTATTTGTGTATTCTTTTCAAATGTGTTGCAGTTTAATTTCAATGCAAGGGCACAACATGAATAGACCTGTGATGCACTGTTACAATTGATTACTAGTATGTAACATGTGAACAGTGTAGTATAAAATAAAGATGACAAATCCAGTATTTGATGGATACCTTTTATGATACGTCGGGGGAACAGTGTGAATATATACTTATTTAGTTTAGCTATTCAGCTATTCAACTGTTACATCCGCTTGCTTCGTCAAGTCCTCAATCAATTATCAATCATTATGTCAACCAATCAATCATCCAATCACACTCAATAATGAATCTACCTACCTACGTTATATCTACCGTGTAATAAATTGTTTATTTTCAAAACATTATGTTCAAGGAATGCTCTGGAGATTCAATCAGCTGGATAGCCTGACTGCTTGCAAGACCCCAAATAATGACAAATGTCCAAAAGAACTGAACAAATCATTACATCGAACTTTGAAGTACTATTTGTCAAGTGTTATTGATCATATCCTAACACTGACCTTTCAACTTTGACCTGCTAGCATTGTCATTTTTGCTCTGTGTATTATACTACTGGACAGAGTTATATATATATAGTTACATATTTAGTGTGATTGAATGACATGCTTTTCATAATCCACTTCTTAAAGCACTCCTCCCATCCTTTTAAAGACATCGGTGGGGCGCCAACATTTGCCATGTTTCGATTTTCTGAAAATTTTCGAAATCATAGAAAAAACAGCTAAAAACATAAGACTTGTCTGGGACGTATTGTGAGAAAACAACAATGTGAAATAAAGATACGTTTAGAGATTGAACAAACTGACGTGTTTCATTTGGTTATAAAACACGTTTATTGAACACAAATATGGTGTTAAATATCATAATAATTAGTCTCTTACAAAGTCAATAAAGTGTCACTATTTAGCATTTGATCTGGAAGGCAAGAGAGTGTTCCCTTATCCACCTCATGTAGGCTTCGGGGAAAGTAATATTCATGTACAAGCACAATTATACTCAATGAAATTTGCTATAAACTTTACTTGGTACAAACGGCACATGTAAGTTCATTGCCATCAATGTATGGACCACATGGCATAGAACCACCATTAACACATCGACTTTCAACTTGAAATAAGTGACATCCATAGATATCAGCTGCTGAATTTGGAAGCGGTTCGAGGTCACTATCAACACAGATATATTCAGCTTCGTGTCGATTGTCTGTATTCCTTGATGAAAATAGATATCCATGGTATTCCTCGGTCCAAGTGTCATCAGGACAGACGTTTCTCGCAGGTACCATGAGAACTGTGCTGCGATTTGGTACTCTACAGACAACGCAAGGAGGGTCGTGTGAATTAAACTTTTCTAGGGTACTGGTCATGTATCTGTATTGAGTGTGGTATACCGCTGCTCTCGTGCTTGTGTCCGCACCTAACTCTACATCGTCATATATAGGTTCAGGTGGCATGCAGAGGAACTGGGTACCACCACCCTCACTGCTATAATACGTACCACCGACAAATCCTGAAAATAAACGAAAGACGGTTTTAACTGATATCAAGGAAACGAAAACCTGATAACGTCCACAACATTTTAATTATGATATGCTTGCAATAATACGTGCGATCGGATTGGTTATAACGGTATATCTCTTGATAATAACCGCTGTAATGTACCCCACTCCACAGAGCTGTCTCATCTTTTCAACGTTTGCTCATAAGAGCTTGAAATTGTTGACAAATATTTTTTTTGTAAATTGTTTACTCTCTTCCTTTGCAAAAATTTGATTTTTGTTTGTTTACTTTTATTTTGCTCTCCAAAAATATCTTTTCCCAACAAAGTGTCAGATAATAAAGTGATGATTGATAACTAGTGTGGGTTTTTTTTCTAAATGAATTTTAACCTGTTCTTTTGTTGGTTTTAATAAACCAGCTTTACTATAGTATGACTACCTTATTAATTAGTTATGATTCCGTTCTACTGAACGCCCTCAACCATCGACTCTTCCTCGTCCCACTCACCATGTAATTAGTAGTCTTTTCTCTGTGTGGGACGAGGGAAGAGTTGACGTTTGAGAACGCACAGTAGAGCTAACTCATAAATAATTAATAAGGTAGTCACATAGTAAAGGGGAACTGGTTTAATAAAAAAAACAGAAAAACAAGTTAAAATTGGTTTAGAAAAAACACACCAGATTTTAAAATCACCATTTTATTACATGACACCTTATAGGGAAAAGACATTTTTAAAGAGTAAAAAAAGTAAGTAGACAACACAATTTTTTGTAAAGAAAGAGTAAAAAATAAAGAATAGACAACTATTTGTAAACAAATATAACCAATTTCAAGCCCCTGTGGTTTACTCTGTTTAATAGTTTAACAAACAAACAATACAATACAATACAATACAATACAATGCAATGCAATGCAATGCAATGCAATGCAATGCAATGCAATGCAATACAATGCAATGCAATACAATACAATACAATACAATACAATACAATACAATACAATACAATGACTATATCGTCAAGATTGAATTTCAATTACAATGTACTGTTGAATGTTGCATCATGGGAAATATGATAATAAATGCTACTCAATTCCAATCTTATTAAAATCCGATGTAGATGTCGGTTAATCATGCATTGCTATATTACCTTCGTTATTTGGCTTGAATTGACCTTTGTAGTACATGTTTACGATTTTAGCCTGATCGCCTCCTCTACTACTTTTACAACTACTACATGGCGTTATTTGTGCACACACGCAACCGACAACGTACGAAGTATTTCAACTGTAAAACCATTCAGTGATTGTATTGCTATATATTTACGGCAATTCTTGTTTAGATGTACCTCTATGCATTTCGTCTTATGTACATGTTTAAATTGGAACGTGTCTCCCCCCCCCCAGTGTTCATGTTTATCTCAGCGAACGCCTACGCGTTCTCTGTAGTAGGCTTGAAGTATTGTACGTTTCATAGAAATATTTGCCACATTGCACAGTTGTGTTATATGAATCCAGAAAAGAGGAAATTTAAGATATAATTTCTAAAAAAAGTCCTTATCGTGAAAATTTCGGTCGCTTTGCATTGCATTCAGGGTTCGCACGGTCCTGGAAAACCCTGGAATTTCAAACCCTCCCTGAAAAAACTTGGAAAAATGCTCCCTACCCCCGGAAAACCATGGAAAATGATCGTGATCGATTAATATTGACGATCGACATGTCTGTGCTTGAGCCACCTATTCATACGATTCACTACATATACACTGAGTCTCGTAAATTGAAATGGCGAAAATGTATTCAAAGTCTTTCACACCACGGTGAATCACGCTGATTAAACCCGGACAGTCAACCGATCGTTCCACAAGAAACTTTGCCCACAGACCGTGCCTATGCATAGTTGAATGGGCGCCGCAATGTTTGTTTCTTGCCTATTGCTACTCCGAGTCCAGTCGTCATTTCAGCGACATAATATTGTAACAGTCGCGGGTAACAGTAGGTCTGTTAGCAATCGTAACATTGTAGTGAGTATCAAAGCATCACCAACCACGACGAGAAAGTGTTACAAGTTTGGCGCACGAGTCGACATACTACACACCTCACGCATGGCAATACTAGGGCCTTGGGAAGTGCAGTTCAATTTCCAGGTTGTGGAAGTACGGTTTTGACTTTCATGTCGTCGATAAATGGGTATTTGTTTTACATGTTCTAAAAGAATAAACTACTTTTTTATGTTTGTCAGTACAGTAACATTCCTAAATGGTCAAGTTGAGTTGAGAAATCGCGATGTTCCGCAACACGTGGCGTCCGTATATAAACATCAAGACGCAAGGGCTGGACGTAATCAGTTATTCATAACGCGAAATTTCGTTACGTAAATGATGTTTTTATTCAAAATTTTGGGTGACCTTTAAATCTAGCCACATCAAAACATACGATAATGAGGACAATAGTTTTTAATTTTTCTTCTGGATATGTCTGAATTAGACTAAGGAATGCAGCGACTCACATCTTACACGATCAATGCACCAGCTTGACGAAACGACTACTTTGGGGATAGGACAGCGGTTTCTCCGTTTAATCTTAGCGTGCAAACGTGGTTTTGAAACATCTTGCTTAGTGTCGATTGTCTTTTAAATGTTTTGTGACATATTATGGGAACCTTTGTTAACTTCTTCTCGTCCACATCAGACAATTAGATGTCATTCAAAAATATTAGACTTTAGTAGTCAACTGCCCTGGAAATCAATACGAATACCCCTGGAAAACTGACGAAAAGCCCCTGGAAAGTCCTGGAATTTTGTTTTGCTTTAAGTGTACGAACCATGTGCATTGCATTGTGTTGCGTACACTACAAACTGTCTTCAGTAAGACGCAACCTGATTACGTTCGAGGAGAAGCCTACTACAGAGAACGCCTATGCATTCATCAATTACTGGACTTCCTGTTGATATTCAATGTTTGTTGATATTCAATGCGTACATGTATGCCCATGACAAGTAAGACGCAACCTGATTGGATGTGTGTCTCACTGAGTAGAAATCCGTTTGCATGTGCGCCAGTTCAGATGTAGAGGAGGCGATCAGGCTAAAATATGTAAACATGTACAAAGAAGGTCAATTCAGGCAAAAATAACGAAGGTAAAATAACAATGAACATCTACATCGGATTTTAATCAGAATGTACTCAATTCGTATTGTAAACAATATTGATACATTGTTTGTAACCACAAATAATCAATTCATAGTTACCCTGACCATTGTGGGAGGGTTTTTTGTCAGGAGCTCCAGATTAGGTATTACGATAACCACATATAGTCCTTTGTGTCTGAGCATGCTCAGTCTGGATTGCAAGTTCCCTATTGATAAAGTCTTTATTCACTGGTGTATATCAAATATGTCCCTATGTTAGGATTACCACTGACTTAAAAAGCAATAGTTATCATTTCTTTGAAGCCACGTTATTCTTCTATACTCACCATCATAAACATAGTCTGCCGTCTCAGGACAGGTTGAGCGTCCATACCGTACATAGGTAGATCCACCTTGAATTGTTATACCTGTAAGAATCAAACAAAATGATGTAGTAATACTTTCTATACCTATTTCGATATCTATTATATTGATAATCTCTAAATTCCAAAAGATTTAGATTTCTCACGATAACTACAAAACTGTAAGGGAATAGACAGTTGATGAAATAGCCCCTGTAACTATATAAGCAGGATCTAAAATTTGGAGAAATCACTGTTTCTCACTTTGAATTACTCAACAAAGAAGAGGGAATCCCTATGCTATGTGTTTTCACATTAGGCTGTTGTCTTTTTGTCCACTGACTTTTCACCTTCCATGGTATTGTAATTGGAGCTTCCATGATGATTCCATTGTTACTAGACTTAGAGGGTCAATCTATATTAAAATTGCTCCTCGATTGGAACATTTAATTGTTTAACAGTAAGAAATACAGTATTATTCATGCTGCCCGTTAACCCTACCTTGTTGTTCACATATTTCCTGCGCCACACCAACATCACAATATTCTGCTCTGACTTCCGGGTCTGTTGTGAAACACCACGGCCTGCTGGCCCCATCCGGGTTCCTGCAGTAGTTATGGTTACCAAGACCAGCGTATTTATACATATCATCTGTGAAACTATGCGAATGTGGTTGTTGGTCTGTCCATTTTTGACAAATGCGATCACCGGTAGTTGTAGACACTGTGCCACGTTAGTCGATTCCGTTTATATGCGTATAACACTCAATAGCTGCAAATGAGAATCCATACAGACTTCTTTGATAGTTTTTTGCAACATTGGTCGCCATTATGACATTTTGTTATTTGGAAGGTATGGACCAGTGTACATAGGTGGGTTTGGTGGGGGGGGGGGCAATGATTTTCCTGCTTTATAACCTACAGGTATATGCGAGTCCTTATCAGTTCGTTAACTGGAAAAAAAATCAACTTATATGTAAAACACGGAATAATTCGGAAAGTTTCAACATCAAAAATATGTTTCGTTATTGTTAATGTTAAAGGAAATCTATAATAACGGTGATTTGCATTATTGTTGTTATTCTAACAGGTAAAGAGAAACATTAATAGATTCGCCTAAATTACAAAAAACTATGAATTTTTTTTTTCAATAATACTAAGGCTCACGTACCGTTTTCGATTGAGTCGTATCCTAGGAGGTGTTCAACTTGGTACGATTGGGCCTCAAGTTTGTCTAGTCGACTGGTATGGAAGATAATTCATCAAATTCTTCAACTTGTCTATTTAAGGATATATTCATTTCAGCAAACTGGTTCTCAAACTTCCGTAGCATTTCCTACAGTCAATGAAAAGGAGTTTTTTTCGTGAAAATTTATATGTCATATAAAGTTCGACGGAATCACGAAAATTGTCTGAATCAAATTGTAGGTTATCGGTTGTGCATTATTGTATTGTAAACCATTCTAAGATGGCGAGAATTCTGGCTCGCTGGAACACTTTCATAACTGTCTTTTACATAAAAGCATTTCCCAAAATATCTTATGCCATATATATATATATATATATATATATATATATATATATATATATATATATATATATATATATATATATATATATATATATATATATATATATACATAAAACTCGGTGAGTATCAATCTGCTAAGACAGTGGTCTATACCGCAGTGGCAGAGCGTAATAGTATTTTCTCCAAATTTTAGATCCTGCTTATATAGTTACAGGGGCTATTTCATCAACTGTCTATTCCCTTACAGTTTTGTAGTTATCGTGAGAAATCCAAATCTTTTGGAATTTAGAGATTATCAATATAATAGATATCGAAATAGGTATAGAAAGTATATATATATATATTCAAGTATATTCAAGTATAATGATGATAGAGTTAAAAGGGAATGGGTTTACAACATACCAATGGATCTGTAATGGTAACTTGTTCGTTCGTTTCCCCATTCGCATGTTTAACATCTTCTTGTACCTGATCAGGCAATTGACTATGTCCGATTTCTGTTGGTATTTTGTTCTCTATGACTCCTACGCTACCTGCAGCTACGTTGCAAACAAGGGCATACAAACCGACGAATATCAATACTGAGCCCATCTTTCGGTACGGTGTCTCACTGTTGAGTTGAATAGATAGCTTTGTAGTTTATACGTTGGTTATATATACCTTGTGTTTCGAACTATAACCTGTCGGTAAAATTACGGTAAAACACGGGGTTTTACCCAGACCCCTCGTTATCACGCTTATCACGTATGTTTAATAGTTTCATCATGAGAGATTTATCACACAGACAGGATACTGGAGATAAGACACGTTACATTGCTAAATCACCATAGTAATTCATATTTAACTCACGTTCGTATATATATTTCTGTCCTTAACCATTATAATGGCAATAGCAAAATAGCAAAAAAGTCGTTATAAACGGATGCGAGTGGTAACGTGTTTCTGAATGGACGGAAAGGGGGAAAAGAAGGGATTACCCCTCATCTCTACCTTTAAGGGGAGCAGAAACTAGGCTGATTTCACCTAAACTACATTGCACTATGGTTAGAGGACGGAGGGGGGGGGGGACATTTCTACTATTCTACAGCCGAAAAATCTAAAATAGAATTAGTAAAGATGGCAAATCTGGCTTAGAAGAGGCCTGCTGTACACTAGGGCTAGGCATGTGGGAAGCTAACATTGAGGATATTGTTTCAAGAGGTGTTTAGCTCGCCCTGCTCCAGTGTAACAGCGCCCTCTTCTGAGTTAGATTTCATGTTGAGTGTATACAAGCAGATATGGGTCATTCACGAATTCTGAAATTAATCCAGGTGGCGTCACGATATATATACATCTTTATTGGATACATGTATATATTTGAAACTTGCACTAACTGCAACCATGCTACCGAATATCATGCAACCAGATGTATATTCACCAAAAGCTGTTAAATGAGCCATAAAAAGACATTGTACCTGATAATTAGTAGTCAATTTTATCCACATGTAGTGCAAGGTTGAATCATGAGCAATCGCTTGCTTTTGCATCCAGTTCGATGGTAGTATTGACCTGCCTCGACACCTATTGTGTTAGTGCTCATGACACATTCCTTATAGCTTAAAAGTAGAGTAATTTTCTCTTCTCTTGTCAAAAATATTAATTGCAGTACATAAAGCCACACAAGCAATAACAGTACCCACGTATTATGTCAAATTTCATCAATGTAATATATCCAATTTATTGGATTGACAATGTATTGTCCAAGCTTGCCAGACTTTAATGTGAATGATCACAAGGTGCATTGTCACTACAAGATGGCTCTCTGCGATGGCTGAAGCAAATTGCACTGTTTTGTTTCCATAGCTTCCAATTGGCAACATCTCAAAAGTTCCAATCTATGGCCACGCAGGGGTGTACTATTGTTACGTCACAGTGATTGCTGCTAGCCTATCATGGAAAAACGTGATTTCTATTACAAATATTGGTTGTACAGTGCCCTTCCATACACCCCGCATTACTGCGCATGCGAGTTTCGCATTAAACATTATCATCCATTGTCATTATCAACGAACCAAAAATCAATCTGACAAAACAGTTAAGAAAAGATAACACATCTTTTATTGCAGTCCCAATGTTTGGACCTCATTTAGTACAAATAGCACACGTGAGTTCCGAGATTTCCATTGACGTATGGGCCACATGGCATAGAACCCCCTGTAACGCAACGACATTCGACGTGATAAATATGACCACCACTAGTCGTCCCTGTCGACGAATTCGGCAATTTTTCAGCTGGGATGATCTAACAAATCTGTGGTGATAAGTGCAAACAGTTTTAGTTTTGAATGAGATTTTAGAAAGAAATCATGAGGAACTCAGTGATAAGTCGGACTCAAAATGAGCTGACTATAATTCATGCACTCTTCTTAGGAGAACTTTTGAAATATTCGAGTCTTTTAATTAAAATTATTTTGTAAAGTTACAAACATAGTATAATTTAAGATGTCACATTTTCGGTTCATTATTTTTCAAAATTGAGCATTTTATATATTATGACAATACGTAAGACCACTCCCGCTCAGTCACTACCTCACTTATCTGCAAACATCACCTGTCTACTAGCTTCTTATCAGGCAAAACTAGGCATGTGATCTCTGCGTGGTCATGTTGTGTCATACAGATCAGGTCAAGTTGGAGAATGGTACGGACGTCCTTTGTCTGTGTAAAGTACAAATTTAACACACTATATTTTCAACAACCAAGAGACAAAGTCCGGCTTTGAGCTGCATTCACAAAAACGAATTTGGGAGAGCGGGAAAGATTTCTTCCTTGCAACCCCTTATTTTTTCAATATCCCTCCACACACTAAAATGTGTTTCAAATACCCCTACTAGACTGTAAAATTTTGAAGTATACCCCTTCCCTCCAAGACGAAAAACATTATTTCACATCTCTTGAATTTTCAAAAGCTTTAATCAAGTTATGATTATCATATCAAACATTCTACTAGTACTAATCTTTCAGAGTCGATTATTTATTTGTATTTTGCAATGGAGCCAAACTCGACTAGCGAAAAGCTTTTTCTTGGACTCCAAAATTGCCAATTCAATTTTGTTTATAATATACAGTAAATTTGTTACTAATGACGGTATGCAATCTTTGGTAATAAATGAACTTTAGTTTTACGGCGATGGTTTGTTTTTTGGTTGGCAACGAGTAATATCAAATCTTCGGGGAGTACTATGATGCCAAAGGAAAATTGTTCAGAGACTTTGAACAATATCTGAAATGAAAAAAAAGAAAATAATAATTAAGGAACGTACCCTTAGAGGTATAACCCATAGGTTCAAATTAAAAGCACAAATTTACAAAGATTAAAAAAGATAGGGGTCAAAAGTCGACATATTCAGCATGTGACAGGTACGTGCATGCTATGCTGGCAACGCTGTTTGGTTGGCTGCTGGGGTACCTATTTCTGATAAAGCTGGATCTCGGAAAAAAAATCAAATTCGGCAACTTGGAAGTGTTCTTGTCTAAAATATGGGGTCAAAAGTCGTACGTACATTGAAAGAGGTAGTTCAAACCTAAATGCGCGAAAAAAAACAAGACACAAACGTCTATGTCAGTCGGAATGGGGGAGGGGGTCAAAACCGTGGTACCTATTTATATACCCACACTATGTGAGTGCCCTCCCTTCTCCCCACCTCGACAATTCTACTGTGAATACTATCTTGTGTGCTTGTAGACTCACCCTAATTCTTGCATGCTACTAACGGCAATCTGGAGGGCATAAATCCAGTCTTCCTACACTGCGTCTGTCAAGACGATTCTCTTCTTTCATGCTTTCTCGCCCAAACACGTCTTTGAGGACACTCTTCGAAGGCGAGTTGGGCAACTATTTTGCTTCTGTGACTTGTAAAACTGCACAGATCAGACATAGTGCCAAAACTATAACTGTCAACAACTTTGCCATCACTAATCAATGTTCACACTCGTGACGTAGTTACAGACAATTACAGGGAGGTGTTGGTATGACCACAAACCTACTTCTATAGATACTGTGTGAACATCCGAAAGGATTATCATCACACAGGCGTGACGCTGGCGGCGACCTTTAGATCTCACCCGTGTTCAGGTGAACACGATCTATGAGATCGGTGATATCAATGCTGGAGAGGGCAGATTTGAAGCTGTCTATTATCTTTGCTTGTTGAATGGCTACTTCTTACTTCTATGCTGTGTAAACATCCGAAAGGATTATCATTACCTTACGTGTAATGTGGAGGGTATGACTCAGTATGTTGTTTTGTACAGAAATCAGCGTTTTTAAATTATCATAAGGGTGGCCCTTTTGTTTTGTTTGTTTCTCAGTACTTTTTCATGGCAACTATGGATCGGTCGGTCGCTATCTTCTTTTTATTGGATTCCTGTTAACATGGCCTTTCCCAGTTTCTCAACACAGTTGGCGTGTTCTCACTCTCCTACTTGAATATCTTCCGTCATGAAAGAAACTCACTGTTCGTGAACAAGTGTCGCCGCCGCAACCATGACTGTAGATAACGTCGACAGTCCGGACACTTTGTTATTTTTGCCAGAAAGGGAGCTATTCCACAAAATTAGAGGCGAGCGAAAAATATTTTTTTTTGTATTTTGATGTCGGAGCTGAATATTAATTAGAAACAGAAAAATGAGAAACAGAAAAAAAAATTGGTCACCCTAATCGGGTTGATCATTATTAATATTGGTGAACGTTTATTTAGTCTTGTGATGCTATCCAAACAAGGTACACATTCTTTACCATATATATGGTAAAATATCATAATTAGGAATGTTGGCTTGTTTCTACAAAAGTTGTAAAAAAATTATATATTTGGTTTCCTTCACCAACCACAGTTTATAACCAATCTCTTGGTGCTACAGAAGAGCGAGCAAAGCGTTATCTAATAGATGTTAATTTTATCTACTAATCCCGAGTTTTCGAGTGGTCAACTATGGAAGACTGGTGAGGACAGCGACCTACGATCTGTGACGTGCAAAACTCTGACCTGCAAGTTGCATATCTATGACTTGCGACCTGGCAGTTGCAAAACTGCGATCTGCGAGTTGCAAAAACTGGCATGCCACCGGCGATCTGCCTCGATTTCTCAAACTCATCATCGCTGGTGCATGGTCTGAGATGGATGAACTTGAACAAGTCATTTGACGATATTTCAACACCGGTTTCAATGTCTCAGAAATTACAACCTCGTTGGCTTTGCAGAATGGAATTTGTTACAGGTAACGATAGCGTGCGTGTTATTTTGACTAGTATATACATGATCCTGTAAGTTTAGTTATGCCTTCACTTGAATCTTTATCAAGAATGTTGACAGAAATGGGGGAAATTATCATACACAAAAAGCAAGGCCAAATCTCGTTTTATAATTTGACTTGTCGATAAATATTACACTATCTACGTTACTATTCTTATCTCATGATTTACTGTAGGAATCCAGACGTCTAGCAAATTGTGTAAATTTATCATAGAATTTAAAAATTTCTTACGTGTAGCTCGCCCTCACTGAAGTGTTTCATTACGTTCCTGAATCGTGGTACAGTGTACTTCATATCGACTTTGTGTTCTCCTTCAGAGAACAACTTAGTGCCGGCAAACTTCAGTCAACGGCCTCGGTTCGTAGAAGCCTTTCTGACTGCACATACACAGATCTAAGTTCTGTACAAATGCAGGCAACTCTGAAGAAAAAACACTTGATATATAAATAAATTGTGAACTCTGTACATCTATAGAGGATATCATGTACAACCAATACAGATTTGTCATCCCAGTAACGATGCCCTCCTTTCTAATGACACACTTTGTCATTATGAACTCCCTAGGTACCTACATATTCGTCTACTTATACAAAATATGCCTCATTCCAGTAGCCTCCAATTTGTTTTCAAAGTCGTGCAATTTCAATTGGAGTGCCAACAAATACCGAAAGCAGAAATACACACTCATTAAATATGATTCGTCAATGAGATATCGAGATATTGTATTTAATAAATAATCGAACGGCGTGGTTTTTGTATAGATCTCGATAGGTAGTTTTCACTTTCTCCAAGAATGTGATATTTGTCGCTGAAGGTAACGCTTTATAAAAGTATTATAAAAACGCGCAAATTAGGGCAATAATTACTGTCAGTCTTTTTTTCTTTCAAACATTTATCCAAACAAATTGCTGAACACATTTGTTAAATGTTTAAGTATACAGTACATGTAACTGAGACATGAAATTTTAGTGTTAGCTTAAATACATTTCTTATTAACGAAAATGCCATAAATCTGTTATCAGAGCATTTTGCCTGTTGTCTGCATTCTTTTGTTAAACATTTCCTTCTTACATTGCTTTAACACAGTTCAGACAACTCGGTGCATAATTACTATTTCAAATTCAATTTTCGAAAGTGTGCTGCGTGTGTAACATATGTATCGAAGTCAAATGAAAACATGATAGTAAATAAATATGAGATGATTTCACTAACACATACACACACACACACAAACACACACACATACATACATACATACATACGCACACACACGTGTGTATGTATGTATGTATGTATGTATGTATGTATGTATGTATGTATGTATGTATGTATGTATGTATGTACGTACGTACGTACGTACGTACGTGTGTACGTACGTGTGTGTGTGTGTGTGTGTGTGTGTGTGTGTGTGTGTGTTAGACATTTGCATTCACTTGGAAGCCGTTCTTGCTTGGCATAAGCCACGTATAAACAGATAATGTAATCAACGTTTTGTTCACTTGGGATTATCATGCATATTATCAGGTATACGACCCCTATCTAAAAAGGGGAATTTGTCAGTCACAGATCATGTATATTAGTCCCATGTTGAGAGATTACATTTAGAGTTCGCTGAAAGAAGTCCTTGGCGACCTAACCCTATCATATGGTAGAGAATGAAACCTGAAGCATCGAAGTATTTCTGATCTACCCGCGAGTAAGTGACTCTAGGGAGATCAGAAACTATGGTTCATTTGCTGCAGTAGCGAATACCTACTGTTTGGCACGTCTATACTCTAAGTTGAAAAAAAAACACCAAACACTTTTAAGGTAGTTATATAGTAAAATTGGATATATGTACTGAACATATATGCAATAAAATTTGAAGGGCCCCGAATAACGTAAAAAGTTAGGATAACTCAAAGTCGATGCACTTTTGGAAAATTCATATGATTTTTGTTTCAAATGTGTTTAGCAGACATAGCCAGTAGTTAATTATCCTACAAGGCATATTTTATTAAAAGCAGGTAACCCTTCAGATTAGTACTTGTTGAAACAATTTTGAGACATATCTCGATTTGCAATGCCAATCTCCTTTCCTAGGTGTTTTAGACACACACTGATATGCAGGGGCAAGACAAGTTGCACTATGTCGGTTATTGACCTAGTTCATGCAGAGCATCTGCCGGTCCCAAAATATATGCAATATTTAAAAAAAAAATTGAAAGAATTTCAAAAAGATGTACAGCCATGCACTTTCCCGCCAAAATATTGAACTCATTGCTAGTTACCCTAAACCGTTAACCTAAATGATATGAATATCATTACTCTATATTTGTCAGCCCTTCTTCACGGAGTTCTTGACAGGGTGTCTCAAAGATACACAGGCTGCAAGTGGGAACATTTCGCTTTTCGTCAAGCAACTGAAACAAAAATCTTTGATAAAAATGACATTGTGCATAATTATCAATTAGTGGTCGGTCTAATTATCCGTATAGGTAGTGAAGTGACAGGTTTAAATTTTGACTGACTGAAAGGTAGGTTTGGAATACGTCGCCTTCTTGGTTTGACTTGCCTTGATACCTGTATATTGCAGTGGTCAATAAATATTCAATATCGAGACGCAGGCTTTGTCATACACTTTCAGTCATCACAGCATATTATGTCGAGACATGTCCCACGAATGATTATGTTTGTGTGCACATTCAATGTGTTCTGGTCGATGGAGGCACTGATTTTTAGGGCCTTTACCGTCAAATACACACTAATTTACGTTGTTAGGTGTACGCATGCACGCACGCACGCACACACACACACACGCACACACACACACACACACACACACTCGTAGACTTATAGATGACTCAATACACCTCATTGTGTACATGGTGTATTGAGAAGTAAGTCATTTTATCTAACGACACATTTTCACACTATGGTCCAATTTACAGTTAGTACAACTTTCAGTATTGTCAAATTTATGATATTTAAGAGAGTAGGGAACAATCACACAAAATATCGCACAAGCTTAACAAAGGAACATCGTTCGTTTAGGTCAACCCCCCCCCCCTCCCCTAAGCGAACGTTCACAAGTGTGACATCAAACGGTTATATATGATGTAAAAATGATGAAAACTGCAGCAGTCACACCATTACAATCGAGGAAATGTAAAATCGCGATTGTAAACACTTTAAAATACTACCAGAAACCCAGCACCATCTAACATTACAAACAAATTGTATCAACTTATTAACACCTCAGTAGTAAATACAAAACGTGATATTGAAGGTGTGCAATTCAGTTTTCCGTCGAAATTTGGTTAGAAGTGCGACAATGAAGTTCAGTAATCGCATTGACGCCAGACACTCTCCCTTCTCGAGTTAAACGAACGAAGTTCGCTTTGAGTTTGTGTGACGTTGTGCGATCGTCCTAAACCTGATTGTTTAAGTATTTACGATTTTACAAGCATTTAGTGTCATCATTAGTGATGAACAAACGTTTCGTACGAATACGAAGCAAAGTGAAGTAAACGTTCTTAGGATTTTACTGTACTATTCATGAAGGGGAATGATCACTGTAGTTAAATATTTCATGTAAGTTTAGAAGAGTTCTAATCATAGGCTAGGCCTTAAAAACATTTGTGTCTACGTTTTGATTGTATCATCTGTTATTCACTTAATATGCAATGCAATTGTCTTAAACATCGAATTCTTCATACAACAACTAACTATACAATGGACTGCATTTTAACAATCGAGATGGTGCCTACCTATAGAGTGTTTATCTGTAGCTTAGATATCATTAACAACAGCCAGGTAAAACAGTATTCCTAACTTCTCCACTTTCTATGGTTTCATACGTCATTTGGGGGGGAAATAAGTCATTAGTTCTACCTTGCGTCTTACTATATCACTTCAAAGTTGCTTAAACAATGTTCTATCTACATTTATAGATCAAAGTGTGTTGCATATCATTTAAACTGTGTCATTCAGCTTTCTATGATATACACTTTCGGACTATTTTGAATATGAGTAAAATATGGTTATTCTACCTTGCGCACTTTTCAAAAGATGAGAATGAAACAGGGACGTTTCACTTCTTTCTTTCCTTTATTTCGATCATCTGCTTAAAAATCTTTGTCCAACGATAGAATTATCTCTTACCCTGGAACCTGGAAGCGAAATAGGCTATCTTCTTATATATATGATAGAGACGTGTGCAGAAAAAAAAACATTTTCTCAACTACTAGCAATGGCGCGGACGACCGCAGTCCCTCGAAAACATCCAACAAGTCAGATTTTGAAATGGAAATTCATCTGTGACTGTCTGACTGTGTAGGTCAATTGTAGTTACTGTATTCAATTCAATTTTTAAAGTTGTATTTGGAACAAAAGTTAAATTGAACACAAGTCAGATTGTTTGCATAATTATAACTTTTAGATAGCAAACAATTTAAACAGAAGTACTCATGAATATTAATGAGAGTGAAACCTGTTATCATTATAGAATTTACACTTAGTCCCTCTATGTGTGCTGTTATTTTCTTTACTTTTTTTTGGCAATTTTTAAACTTCAGTCTGAACAACGCGCTGAGACGTACATGTAGCGTTATAAGACATAAAATGATAATGATAATAATTACAGAATGTATTAATGGTTATAATTTTACAATTTCCCCCAAATCGATTGGAGGAGGGTCTATGATTGGAGGGCGTCAGGCGTTAAAAGAGTTCAAATAATCTGGAAGTATGAGCACAGTCCCCATCATTGGTCAGACCAATTGGACACGCCTGTATTTAGCAGACGATACTTTTTTTCCTTTAAAGAATGTATTAATGGTTATAATTTTACAATTTCCCCCAAATCGATTGGAGGAGGGTCTATGATTGGAGGGCGTCAGGCGTTAAAAGAGTTCAAATAATCTGGAAGTATGAGCACAGTCCCCATCATTGGTCAGACCAATTGGACACGCCTGTATTTAGCAGACGATACTTTTTTCCTTTAATTTCTTTTCATTTTCAATATTAGCAAATGTATTAATGTAGACTAAGATTCTGAGTATTCATGAAATTTACCAAATCAGTTGAAGACATCGTGGAAAGTAATGGCAATTTTGAGCTTTTTGACTCATATTTCGAACATAGCATAACTAGTGACGTAGACGCGTGTTGTCGTGATGTAGAACTCACACCACTATAATAGTGGTCTGAGCGTAGAACGACCAGAGTATCTGTTCCATATTTTTGTTGAACCCTGGCTTATGCATGATATAAACAAGGTTATACGACGGCTATTTCCTTACAGGAACGACCAACAAAAGTGCTCTTCACACCTTCAAGGAAATGTGTACCTGACTGTCTATGGTACTGCAATTCTATGAGTAACAGTAGCTAGCAATATGACTATTGATTGAATTGTATGGAAAGAATGTAACATAATATGCTACCGATTGTCCACGTAGTCAGTTGTTAACCTTGCATTATTCTTGCAGAGCTTCTATTTATGATTAGGCTCATTAAAGCTATACACAGGAAACCACTGAGACGCAGATGAATGCATAAGGCAAAGTAATTAATCGAAATAGTCTGACAACGGATATGAAATCGTCTGACAAGGACATAAATATACAATCATTCAGTTAGCAACACTGACTATTTTTGTGACTTCACTTCCTCTCATCTTACAAGTGTTTTCATTCTTAGCCCTACTAGATGTTAATTTTATTTCAAAGCCATGCTATGGTCTAAAGGTAGTATATACATTCTATTACAATATACTACAGTCAAGTTGTAACGTGACTCGTGTTGGCAAGGCCCCCTGAGGTTATTCGTATTTTCCGCAGCTGAACGAATAAAACCGTTTCACTGTCATTTGATATTTAAACCCAAGCATACACATCAAGAAAGCATTCATTCTCTAACAATGCCCTATGCAAAATTTGTGAACGTAAAAGCAAAATGTACTCAGGAAATATTGTTTGACAAACAAGATGAAATTTGTATTGATATTTTTGCATCTTCCACTTTTGATAAATTTGTTCCATTGTAACAAATTCGTGTAAATACTCTGCTAGTTTTCGCTCAGACTAGAACACACAAAATAATAACCTTAGTTCAGAATGGGATGATGATTACGTGCACGATCACATTCACCGTTGTTGCGTTCGACCTTCGCAGGGTTAATGTAGTTCGGTGAGGGATACATAGTAATACGTTTCTCTGTACCATTGTTGCTACGGCGTTTTGAATATTCCTAGCTATGAGGACCATATTGAAAATAAGTGTTTCTAAAAATATTTTATGTGTTATCCTCGGTGATTTTTTAATCCTTGTATTTTAATATGTACTTGTATAAATGTTTACTTCATAAATTCAATTTTCAAAAAATACTGCATATAAATTACTCTCTACCTTTCAAATGAGTACTTCGACTTAAACGCATAAGATGTTCGATGAAATTGGATGGATAGCCTTAGGGTACATACATAGCAAACTTGAGCTTTCCCATTCCCTAAAGATAGAATTGAACAGGAATTTATACTAGAATTGACGATATTTCGCGGAACGTGGTCATTGCAGTGGTGTTTATTTTGTATAGTGGTAAGTTTTATTTCTTAGTGTTTGTGTCATGTTAGACTCGTGTATTGAATCAGCTACGCCGTTGCTACACTTCCACGGAGTCACGAACAACGCGATAGGGCGCCTATGTTGTATAATAGATGATGACATTTTTTAAAAATAAACTTAGAAGTGTGCTCGGCATTATTGTTCCTATGCTTTTTGCACAAACATATCAGATACTTCCATCCTCGACAGAGTAGAAATGTGTATGTACAGAATTTACAAGGTGATAACGCCGACTTTTAGCAATGTTATTGTAATGGCATACATTACAGTTGCCATATGGTTGAGCAATTTGCATTAATATATTTTTTGACTTTTAATTAAGCGATAAAACAACTTTACGTTTCTTTTTTACTTGAACAAATAATGCGAAATATTAGAGACATGCCGTGTTCGTAACCTGCAAAAAAAGGTTTGTGAAAAACGTACAAAAATGCTTGCTATGGTAGTACAAGAAGGGATTCGTTAACAAACGTAGTAAATACAACAAATTATTTGTTATTGCAAGTACTACATTTTTAGGCAATAGAAACGTTTATATGATATTATATTGGGAGACCACAAATACATGCGCCTCTTAACTTCTAACAATCTTAATGAAGTAAAAAGACGTCGATATATTTGTAACATTGTTTGGTAATATATGGCTGCAAGGTTGACCTTATTCGTTTCAAATGATGCTTGAAACCTACCAATGCTGAGAGAAATATAGCCAGAATGAATTGTAACACCTGCATCAATTTCCTTAATCTAAAGATCATCACGTTTTTTTGGCATTTCTGATATTTTTGTTAAGAATGAGAGACTATTTTAACATATTCATCAAAAGTCATTTTGTCCGCATGATTATTTTTTCTTTTGTTGCAACCAGAATATCGACCAATATACGTGAAATTGTTATCATAACAGTAACTATGTCATTCTGGAGAAAAGGTGAACCACTTGCTAGGGCTCTATCAACCAAATTATCGACCATTATACTCGGTATTGGTATGTTCATAAACACACCTCATTTTACCTTTTAAGGTTATAAACATGACATTCAACAACATGTCAATCAACCAATCAAACAATCAATCAATCAATCAATCAATCAATCAATCAATCAATCATAATGAATTTCTATAGCGCCAGATTCCAAAAGATAAGTTCTGTTCAATGGCGCTTGAAAGGTTCAATCTATACAATATGCTAGCTTGAAAAGATGTGCTTTCAATTTGTTCTTAGTTTGTAGTTAGTGCTTTTACGATCGCATTTCTGGTGGATGCACGTTGATGTCCCACACAGCGATACACATCACCAGGTGACCTAGATCAGATGAAAAGTGACGTTGTTATGGCAACTGAAAGGTTCATGCAGACAATGGCACAGCTAGGGTTATGATCAGAAATTGGCCTCGTATTCATTCCTGACTTCCCATTAAAAGATTTTGTCGTTTATCAATGCCACAAATGATCCATTACATTTGATTTCGTGGAAGTAAATTGAAAGGAGATACATGTCTTTCAAGATAAAATAACATTTGTGTCGCATGTCTGGGGCATCAAAACTGTAGGTATCTTTAGCATCAGTAGAATCACGTCACTGTGAACGTCTAAACACAAATATTCTACCAAATAGTAACAAATTATACATAATTCTAGATTACTTTTGGGTTCATTTTTTTCTTTTTTTCTCTTCTTTTTTTTGGGGGGGATTCGCATTTAAGAATATCAATATCATATCATTATGTCAACAGGACATATCTAGCCATTGTCATTTGTTTTTGAAAGGCTAAGGAGCAAGATTGGAACCCCACTTTGTCCCAGTCAACCTAGCTGTATAGATGAGGACCTGCCAGGAAAAGGAATGATTTGTGAAGGATTAATCCTATTCGCCAACATAGGCTGCAATGGATTGTATGCTGCCCTGGGAGGTGGAAAAGTTAGGCTAGGGCTGCTGTGCCGATATAGGTCGCACTCAGTGTAAGAAAGAATGAGTGTACCGATTCGGGTGGGTATCCAGTGGGAAAGAGCACGCCAAATATTCACCTACCTCTTTATTGTCTGGCTGCTTTGCGTGTGACAACACCCAAAAAGTAGCATGGTATTTACATAGCATTATACATAGTTTATAGACTCATGGTTTACTCATGTTTGCTCCACATGATCGGACATCTCACATTATCACTGTTGCTTTCATTAGTGATGAGTCAGCTTGTCTGAAGAGTTGCCCTTCTATACTACCCATATTGTAGTATCAATGCTGTAAATGATACACAGTTTCGGCGATATCTGATGAAAGTCTATAGGACACTCAACTTCAGCTCGCTCACAAAAACCTTACCACAGTTAACTTGAAACATTGTTGGTTCAACCATTATTTCTAAAGCTATTTACTCAAGAATAAACAAAATTGTGTATTATAATTGCAAATTTAGCACGATAACATAATGTCTTCTCAAATACTGTGAAGTTATTCATCTGTCAAGTCAAATTCACAACCTGAGAAATATTTTTGTTATGTCTTCCATGTTAATTTGTATTTGTAATGCCTAGATTTCGTGGTTCCCCTCACATTCTGGAGAGAGAGAGAGAGAGAGAGAGAGAGAGAGAGAGAGAGAGAGAGAGAGACATTACGACATTTGTAACCTTTGTAGTACACGTACCAGCTCTACTATAGAACATTTGAATTATTCTCTAGCGTAGTAAATTCCGCCCAACATGTTTTTTTTTGTTGAAAATCCATCATTCAATTTATTTCGCTCATAAGCTCACAAAATGTCACACAAAGTTTAATAATAGACGTTGGCGAGGGACTCTGGATATGATCCTGCATGTTTAATTTATTATACTTTAAAAATGAACACTACGTATACGTTTCACAGTGATTCCATTATCATTCCCGGACTGTATATTTTATTTATAAGCCGTTTTGGCATGTGACCTTCTTTGCAAATAAACTTACCGATGCATTGTTTCACATACATATATAGTTGAGTTTCATAACCGTCCATCATTATATCCCGTAGAGTCGTCGTATATCTTATCGTCCCTTCTCATAAACCATCCGGTCTACTCTTAAGTAACTCTGAACCGTCCTAGAGAAAACTAGCAGGATATCCCTTTCATGGGTCTATACTTAATGTGAAAATCAACCCCCACCTTTTAATAGTGCCGATATTTATAACATTACATTCATTTCTACTGAAGGTCAAACATATCTTTCATGGCAACAATTCGAAGACAACTCAATATATATCGCATAGTATAGCATGTTTCTAGACATTAATCTCATGTTATGTGCAATGGCATAGTTTTTATGTCGTAATTCTTCTTGCCGTACATGTATATATTATATACTCAAACAACACTAATTAATTCAGGATGGCGGAAGGATATTCCCTATCTCTTCTCGGGTTTTGTTCGGAACTATATCTCTAAAAAATTTTTTTTACCAAAAGTAATATCTTTTCTTCCGGCGTATTTTAAATGTATTTTTCATTAATGACGTAACGAAATGTATGTTTGTAATGAAGGAATACTTTTTTCTACCGTCTACATTTTCATTTTCAAAGATAACTATGTTACCCATTGTTAACAATTTGAATAAACAAACAGCAATTATTTTTCATTGCTTGTATGAGGTGATATTCTTTTGTGTCATTACCACGCAACCCATACATGTGATTTATGCTTTATTACGTTTGTAATTGCGACAATCTTACGACAACCATGGCACCTGCGATTTTAATCAGTTGGTGTTGCGAATCTATTGCTTAGTGTTAGAACTCAGTTAAGTAGATTGCGAAGTAATTGTTGTAACTAGCGATTTAAGTTGTTTATATTTGCGAATCCATTGCTCATATAGTTAAAAATCTTGCAATGTTGACAACTGTCGCAAAAATAAAATATTTTAACTTAGTGAAACTAAAGTATACATTGTGACTCTTTTTAGCGGCTATAACACTATAGAATATCGCAAGACCCCTTTGATTGCATTTGCAAAACTACTACCTGTAATTTCATAAATTCACAAGGTCAGACAATCCTACCGTAACATGATGACAACCATATGCTTGCTAATGTGTTCACAATTGCGGCAAGTAGTACAGATTTTCTTCAAAATGGAACTGTATTGTCTTTAAACAAATTTCTTTGCCTACTATATACCAGGCGTTGCGCTATATAGCATTCACAGTTTCTTGATGCGTTCACCATACATTGTGAAAATGACTATCTAACATTTGAACGATCACCCTACATTGTGAAAATGACTATGTAATATTTGAACGATCACCATACATTGTGAAAATGACTGTGTTGTAATATTTGAACGATGACCACACATTTTGAAAATGACTATGTAATATTTGAACGATCACCACAAATTGTGCAAATGACTACGTAATATTTGAACGGTCACCATACATTGTGAAAATGACTATGTAATATTTGAACGATCACCACAAATTGTGCAAATGACTACGTAATATTTGAACGGTCGCCATACATTGTGAAAATGACTATGTAACATTTGAACGATCATCACAAATTTTGAAAATGACTATGTAACATTTGAACAATCACCACAAATTGTGCAAATGACTACGTAATATTTGAACGGTCGCCATACATTGTGAAAATGACTATGTAATATTTGAACGATCACCACAAATTGTGCAAATGACTACGTAATATTTGAACGGTCACCATACATTGTGAAAATGACGATGTAATATTTGAACGGTCACCATACATTGTGAAAATGACTACGCAATATTTGAACGGTCACCATACATTGTGAAAATGACTATGTAACATTTAAACGATCACCACAAATTGTGAAAATGACTATGTAATATTTGAACGATTACCGCAAATTTTGAAAATGACTATGTGATATTTGAACGATCACCACAAATTGTGCAAATGACTACGTAATATTTGAACGGTCGCCATACATTGTGAAAACGACTATGTAACATTTGAACGATCACCACAAATTTTGAAAATGACTATGTAACATTTGAACAATCACCACAAATTGTGCAAATGACTACGTAATATTTGAACGATCGCCATACATTGTGAAAATGACTATGTAATATTTGAACGATCACCACAAATTGTGCAAATGACTACGTAATATTTTGAACGATCACCACAGATTGGGAAAATGACTACGTAATATTTGAACGGTCACCATACATTGTGAAAATGTCTTTGTTGTAATATTTAAACGATCACCACAAATTGAGCAAATGACTACGTAATATTTGAACGGTCACCATACATTGTGGCAATGACTATGTAACATTTAAACTATCGCCATACATTGTGGCAATGACTATGTAACTTTTGAAATAAAACATTATATAGTAGCTTTAAGCTACTATATAATGTTTTATTTCAAAAGTTACATTAAGCTCAAATTTTTATTTTAATAAAATAAAAATTTGAGCTTAATGACACGTTACTTTGACCGTTCTGTGATGAGTGTCAAATAACAAATTAGAACCTTAAAATGTGACCACTTGTACACATTTGTGCATGAACCGATGCAAGGCGATTGATGACTAAATGTCATTACCCTATAGTACTCATCACCTTGGTTACCATGTTTCTAGCATGAAATCTGGATAACAAACTAACAAGAACAAGTTTATGTTGTCACTTCTGAGAGCATTGTATGATGGTTTGCCAGTCAAAAGCAGAAGGCAAGGCTTATTAGTCCGAGGAGGCGCTGAATCAGCTATATGTGGTCGATATGACTTTTCAGTCAGAGATCCAAGTGGCCTCAAACGTGCGATCAAACAGCGTTGCCGACACTTCTCCATGTAAAATATATAAAGTTGTCAATAAATCAGCTCACTTCTCTGCCTATCTCAAAACCTTGACTTGAATGATAACGAAACGTGCGTTCTCGTTCAGTAACTAGTAGTCTAGTATGTGTAATTTGAACAATGTGCGTCTATGAGACACGCATACGACATTATCGTCCGGGTCAGTTTTGGCTTGTCGGTGAACGAGGCGGTGAACGAGGGCCTACTATCTAATTATTTATTCAAACGCATTGTTCGCAAGTTTGAATCTGTAACTGAGAACAGTTCTACCGACCCTATATATTTGACGCGGTACTCAATTCAAGTCAGAGTATCTTTCTACGTTCTTAGCTGCCCATCATAAGTCTATTTAGTATATAGATTGGATTTCAATCTCCCGCATATCAATGTTTTGTGATCTAAAATCGAAACCATTTATATACATAAAGGAAATTGTTAAAAGGATACAGTGACTTTAAGTATCAATTTCCAGGTTGTACCGGTAAGGTCTTGTTTATTCGACGATGAATGTAAATGTACCATGACCTTATTGACGTCAGTGTAAACGTGATTTGTTCAGTCACTAATATTGACAGTGAACTCAACATGTACATGACTATGTTTCGTGACAGGAAACAAATTAATACTTTTCTGTACTAAATTTCCGTTGCAGAGATAGACTCAGCATGAGATATAAAAAATTTAATAGATTTTTCCCACCCAAGGATCTTTCCTTACGCTCTCTACATAATGAAAAACCTTCAAAGATCATCCCAACTTGTTACCATGGAAACCGATATAATCGCTCTTGTAACTGGATAATTTTGCGGATACGTCAGAGTGTTGTGTAAATATCAACCACTGATCTAATGACGGACCATTTATGTATGTATGTGTGTATGTATGTATGTATGTATGTATGTATGTATGTATGTATGTATGTATTTATGTATGTATGTGTGTATGTATGTATGTATGTGTGTATGTATGTATGTATGTATGTATGTATGTATGTATGTATGTATGTGTGTGTATGTATGTGTGTGTGTGTGTGTGCGTGCGTGCGTATGTATGTATGTATGTATGTATGTATGTATGTATGTGGGTGTGCGTGCGTGTGTGTGTATGTATGTATGTATGTATGTATGTATGTATGTATGTATGTATGTATGTGGATGTGCGTGTGTATGTGTGTGTGTATGTATGTATGTATGTATGTATGTGTACGTAGAAAATCTTTCTTAAGGCAACAATTTTGTAAGTGTAGTTCCCTTATAATATGAAATCAAAACCTTCATTACAGAAAGTAACTTCTTCGTGTGTCTAAAACCACAATAGGAAGATAGCATTTCATCTCCTTCTCATCTCATGCCTTGTTGCCTGCACCAATCAATGAAATACAAAACGGAAATGAGTGTTACAGAAATAGATTGGCCACTATTAACAAATCTCCTGTAGGCATACAGCGCATGGTTTTGGCCAATAATAGTAATAAATCGTAAATCTATTTTCGTTTCTTTGAAATGTTTCATGCAAGTTACAGATGAAAGCTCTGAACAAAACGAAACATACCGTAACAGATATCAAATCCATTGTTTAGTTCAATTTTAGTGTATATGTACTTCCGAATGCACACAAGTGATTTTAACAAAAACTGGTAAATCAGTATTTTATCACGATAGCACTCCTCTTTGTCACAATATGGTATTTTAGTTAAGATCAATTAAGTTATATTACACGACCGTAACTAAAAAATCTATATATTCTACAGACATCTTACGAAACCTTTGATTCGACAATAAGTCAATTAGCCAAACCTGAAAATCATGATATAAATAAACTCTACGATTTTATTCATTAAAATGTAATACTACAAACTGATAACGTTAAAACAATGCTACAATCACAGATCGACATTCGACAGACATGTACTCCTGGTATAAATGAAACATGTATACATTGTCACAGGTTTTCACAGTAATGCGTGGTTCGAAGAGGGTAATATCTTGCCTGCTTAGTCGGTATTATTTACTAAAAAAATAAACTCTATGCGAGTTCAAACGTTCCTTGATTGATCACAAACAACTAAATGTTAATGTACATTTCTTTTTCTATCCACGGAAACAAATCACAAATATATTGAAGTCCGACCATCTGATGTTATATTTAAAACCCTGCATCAATGAAAACATTCATGAAAACGGTTAATTATATTTTGAAGGAGTTAAGGAAAGAATTGACATTTTCATTTTCTATTAAAAAAAAACATTCAAGTTACTCTCTTCCTGTTTGGTGTACTACTGTACAATCATAGACCAGGATGGAGGGTCTATGGTGCAATGACTCGGTAAAACCATCATTATGAAACATTTAGAATAAATGTTTGCGGTGACACTTTTTAAAAAAAATATTTGGTCAGAACGACTTGAATCAAACAAACGGTTTCTGAATAAATGAATGTAGTACAGACATTGAGCAAATGTTCAACAAAAAAACATTGTCCTTAAAGTGAAGTTTCTTACATCTGCCATATGTCTCTGTGCCTGGAATCCAATAGGGAACTTGCAAACCCGCCATGTTGAATATTGCATCATGGGAAATGTGATAATAAATACTAACCAATTAGTATTGTAAACAATGTTGATACATTGTTCGTAACCACAAATAATCAATTCATAGTCACCCTGACCATTGTGTGAGGTTAATTATATCAGTAGCTCCAGATTAGGTATTACCATAACCACAGATAATCCCATAGTCCTTTGCATCTGAGCATGCTCAGTCTGGATTGCAAGTTCCCTATTGTTGGATACATACATTACGACTGTTATCCTGACCGGATTTTATTCCTGAAAAAACATGACATGCAACAGTGACTGCAGGGGTTAAAGGTCACTACTGGGATTAAAGTCCATACCCTGCCCAGACAGTATTCAATATGATGAAAATGACTTAAAGGCAAAGTCTAGTATGTAAAAAATATCAAACCGAAAGACAGTGCATATATACATTCCTAGGTCCTTTACTATAACATAGTAAATCGGATGTTTGTATATATGTATTAGTGTCCAACTGTATTTTTGTAATCAAAGTTTAATGAAATGTGGAAACATGTTGTTTTTTTACTTGGATACATTCCACACACTACAACACGAATCGATTCTATATGGGTTGTCTGTGACCGAGTGGTTAAAACCCCTTGCCTTTTACCACTGCGGTAGGGGTTCAAACCCATTCTGAGTTTGATGAAATGTACCAGGCTGTAAGAAGAGTGCCGTTCAGTTTGACTCTTCCAAACAACGCAGGTTTTTCCCGGGTACTCCGGTTTCCTCCTTTACTAACACTGAACCTTCCTCCTGTGATTGGACAATGCCTGTTGGATGGTTTATAAATAAATAAATGTTGAAATGTGATACTCTATATTGACATATAGTATTTTCTACAAACAGATATACATGTCTCTCGTGTGTTATATAAACCTAAATTAATGTATATTCCTGTCCTTATAATACAAAAAGAGAACACTGCTTTTAATAATATCTTCACCAGTTTCAAAAATTTTTCAACGTACTCAACAATAGATAAACCCGTTTCAATAGAGATACCAACTATAATGTGTCGTATCTTGTTTTTGAAACCAAATAAACTGTACAAACCTGATTATCTTACATTTATTAATGAAACTGATCAATAAATAGGATAGCTAATCAATTGAAAAGTAATCATTCAATATCAGACCAATAGTCAACATTTCTTTAAATCAAACTACATATTATAAATCAAATATTAACGAACGAATGAATGAATGAATAATCTAGTAATTACCATGTAATAATATACACTTTATTGATATATTAATAATACTAAAATAATAAATAATAGTAATATGAATTACTAAATGAAATAATCTAGTAATCAACCATTTACATATACTAATATTTATATTAAATGTATTTAAAGTTAATGCACGTACTCAAAAATACACACACACGTACGTACGTACGTACATACATACATACATACATACATACATACATACATACATACATACATACATGTACACGCATGCATGCATGCATACATACATACATACATACATACATACATACATACATACATACATTATTTTGTTTTTCAGTTGTTAATGTCGTAGATATCGATTGAATTTACTGTATTTTATTATCAAGATAATAATGTTTGATGGTATTTCAGGTTCAAAGATTGCCAGAAAAAAGTGCACCGCCACCTGACTCCAGTTCTACTATTACTTTTAAAGGAGTCGCTATGTTATCTAACTGTCAACAGTAACCCGTATGAATTGTAAGAATACAAAATCCTCAGGTTTCGCTGCAACACCAAAGGAATAATCATGATATTGCTACCTCTATTAATGCTTCATGTCGTCTTGACAGGAAATGACGTCGTGGTTCATAGCACATGCGCAGCATGTCTGGTTTTGAAAAACAGAGTGACGACATCTAAACCAGGCAAAAGTCCAAAATGGATTAGGTGACAAGCCTTATCTATTCAGCCAAAAATTAATCAGGGCACGTTATAGTGACGTCATTCTGATGAATACAGATGCCACTGTTTAGATGTTCTGAAGTTTAAAATAGTATTTCTAGGCTTGAACTTCATCCATCACCCAAGTACTGAACAGAAGGTCTTTTGAAAACTGAATGTCTGCGTTGGCGCTCACTTGGAGGAACAGAGAGCGGTCGAATGCTGTCGCGTCTTGAAAAGTCATGACGAGGCTCTGTTAGCTCGACGTTGTCGTTTGCTTGTTCAATCGTACCAGTGTTATCGGAAGCGTTGTCACCACAAGACTTTTTCGAAAGAACGTGCTTTACAAGTTGGAGTGTCTGATTAGGTTCATTGGAAAAGCTAATTCGTTGTCGAGATGTCCTGCGTTGTATTCGTTTTGTGTTGATCTTGATAATGCTTTCACGTTTGACCAAACATGGCATAGCACCTTCGTTATTTGATATATCATTGGCTGAAAACATATTTTGGGATCCAATCACAGTCTCTTTAACATCTTTACATAGAGATGATTGCTTGCTCTCAGAATGGGGAATAAGTTCGTCTCTATTTTCCAGTTCCCCTGCTGTACAGTTAAGATCACTGTCCTCACTTTCGGATCTCAAGTCATCCAGACAATTGTCCATTATTGTCTGGTCTTTCTGTAAGGCAAATATATTTGCACCGAAAGGATCTTCTTCAGATTCGGTTTCTGTTTCCTCTGAAACTCTAGCTACCATACCTCTTCGATTAAAGTCAGTACATGCATTTGTGGCTGTACTAGTCTTTCTGGTGCTTTCCCCAATACCATTCATACTTCTCGTATTGCCATACAGCTCTCCTTTCTTTTCCTTTTTTCTTCCCAATGGAGGTGTTATGTCGAGCTGAACAACATCGCTTATTTCTAGATTGTGACTAATCGTGGACGTTATGCTACTTTTTCTATGCAATAAAGGTACGCCCACAGTCTGTTCATTAGGTGACTTATGAGAAAGTCTTGTTGGTTTATTCTGGGTTGAATCTTGCCGGCTAATACGATGTCTTGAGAAGTGCTGGCTACCCACATGGTGGGAATGGTCTTCATTTACATAAATTGGTATGGCCTTGAAATAACGTGGTGAGTTCACAACCATGCCTGGTTCATGTTGAAGGCTATATCGTCCTCTTCTATAAACAGGTTTCTTTTGTGTCACTTCGCCACACGGATCTAAAACAAAATGATGTAATGTTCTGCTCTTTGGATGCCCTATTGTTTCTGTGGTCCCATATCTCGAGGTACTTGCCCTATTTGACTCTAGTGTGGCTCCAGGCAAAGATGATTGCATAGAAGACACCGTGAAGGACGTCGAACGTTGTAGCTTTTTCTTCATAGTTGATCCCATGTTTAGGTTCCTTGTATTGCCAGGCTGTCTTGAAGTACTGCTTCTCCGATTTTGCTGAGGAGAAATTTGCGGTGAGGCAATATCATCCAGAGACAGTATATCCATGTTGCAGTTGCCACTCGCTTGGTGTAGTACTGACTGGGGATTGAAGACAGTGGGGATCTTCTTGGTGAAGCCGTCAGGATACTGAAAGGGTTTATGGTCATACAACACATATAATGGATTCGAGTCGCTGTCCTCGTGGCTGTCCTGCTCGTCGCGGAGGTCATCTTCATCACTAGAGCAATTAAATGTGTACCCTGGTTCTGAGGAGTCAATGAAGCAACTTTGTCGCCTGAGCCTTCTTGTATTTCGACGTAAAAAACGACTGGATATGATAACCGCCGACGAAGGCTTCGGTCGTAGCCAGTCACAGCAGCATTTCTTACGAAGAAGATTTCTCATACCGCGACGAAATGGACGATAGAGAAGTGTATAGATGTACGGATTTATCGCCGAGTTGGCATACACCATGTATGTTGCCATGACAACGTAGTTTCGTATTCTCTCTTCTGATAGAACCATAGAGATCTGGCAAACATGTAGTACTGTGTAGGGCGTCCAAGACAGGATGAAGACACCTATGACAAGACATAGGATTCTAACTGCCTTGATGTGTTCAGAACGGAGGTATGGTTGACGCGTTCGACGAGCACTTTCTCCGTAAGAAATGACATCGATTCGCCGTACTTGTGATCGAGCAGCGCTGAACATGTGGTAATAACAATACAACATTACTACAAGAGGCAGGGCATAACCAGTGACAAAAACAGCCAGCGAGAAGACATGATTTTCTTCCCAGTCAACGGTACAGTGGAACTCGGCAGGCTCAAAACGATATCTACCAAAGCCAACCAGAGGCATCAATGCACAAAATCCTGTAACGATAAAACAAACCGAAAATATATATTATACTCTTGTATCGAGTTAAACGTTTATGCCAAGCACAAAATTGAAAATTTTTAACATATCGTCAACAGATTGATTCACTATTCAGAACACGTATTCTCACAAGTGGGTCAATCTCTTGACAAAGATAGAAGTGTGCAGCCAAACATTTTAGGTAACAATTTTCACCTTTGTGTTTGGAACTTATTCGATACAGTGGTTTACCTACATGGATGAATTTGAAATTTTCATGGATTTTTTATGTATTTTTAAGTTTTTATACTCGACTTCTTTTAAAACTGAGCGTCAATGGTTTGAAACACTACTGTTACTACTTTGCCATCTATTATTATTATCTCAGATTGAAGACTTTTGAACTAAAAAAACCCATACATTCTAAAATGCATAATATCAATCAGATTATCTTGCCTTGATTACTCGTTCACCTTTATGATAGCCTTGAGGATATAGCTTACGACTTATTTACGACAACAGTTTCCACGTTTATGCTTCGAGACACAAAATAATATTTTTGACCTAATTAGCATATCAATCCTGGAAACATTTCTAACCAATTTATTTGATAGTTTTTGTAGTAAATGCATTTGGTTGACATTCACGTTTATGTACAAAATTAACAGATGCAGTCGTCGTTGAATAATATTGCATCTAGACATGCTTAGAAATATGAACACCATCTTTCTGCCGAATAGTTTAGACTTGATTTACATAGTAGCTATGGAGAAAATGTCTTTTATAATTCTCAAGACAGACAGACAGACAGACAGACAGGCAGGCAGGCAGGCAGGCAGGCAGGCAGGCAGGCAGGCAGGCAGACAGACAGACAGACAGACAGACAGACAGACAGACAGACACGGACATAATAGTGCTAGGAAACAAAATATGAGATTAGAAAGATTAAGATAAAAGAAGAAAAAGAGACAGACTTGACTCACCTGGACAAACCCAAATGAAGGCAATCATACATCTTGCCCTGAGAGGTGTCATCCTATTGAGGTAGTCAAGAGGGTGTACAATAGCACAGTATCTGAAAACGGAACGAGACAGCCACTCCAATTTAGTCCTATTGTGTCTCTCATCAATGGCGTTAGATAAAGTCACTTTGATATTTTTTGTAATAATGATAAACATTGTCTGGCATTACATACACAATTAAAATAATTAAAAGTGAAGTGTTATAGGTTATTAATATATATATATATATATATATATATATATATATATATATATATATATATATATATATATATATATATATATATATATATAATTGACTGGATGTAGATAAAACCACATAAAAGTGCTCAATACGGGTAGTAGAGCGAATTATATATAGGTTTTGAAAATTTGAACCAAATTATATGCTATAGACCCTACAGAACTCTACCCCTGATGAGTGAGGACTACGCACCTCACGAAACAGTTCTGTAGGGTCTATAGCATATAATTTGGTTCAAATTTTCAAAACCTATATATATATATATATATATATATATATATATATATATATATATATATATATATATATATATATATATATATATATATATATATATATATATATATATATATAATGACTACTATTACATCCTACTATTACACTCGACGATCCTTCAGGTGAAACGGTCCGTAGTGTAAATCCATAATGTAATATCAGACTCGTCTTCTTTCATTTTTATGTATGAAAGCTCTCCAAGGTGATTGAGCACTCTACTTGGCGAAAGAAGTATGAAACATTTGTTGAGAGTATAGTCCTACCTGTCAATTGAGATACAAGCTACTGTTAGAGTTGAAGCCATGCCTAACATTAATCCAAGGAATCCAGTGATCTCACAAATGGCTTTTCCCAGCATCCATCTTCCTCCGATCAAGGAAATAAGGCTGAATGGTATTCCCAGCAGTCCAACTAACATATCGCTTATCGCGAGATTCACCAAAAGTAAACCTACAAAATATACGATAGATATATTTGAATTGGATTGGACTAGATTGGATTGATTGGTTTTTACTCGATTTGGTTTGGTTTGGTTTTGATTGATTTGATAGTTTTGAATTTGGTTGGATCTCAGATTATTGCAATGACTTCGAGTGGTTTGGTTTGGTTTGGTTTGGATTGCTTTGGTTTGGTTTGGTCTGGATTGATTTGGTTTTGGATTAGTTTGCTTTAATTTAGTTTGGTTTGGTTTGGTTTGGCTTAGGTTGATTTTGTCTGTCACACACACACACACACACACACACACACACACACACACACACACACACACACAGAGACTTTTCATTCCCAATATAAAACCGTCCTTACGGAATGTAAAAAATGATATGCGATACAATGAGACATGTGAGTATCTGGTTTCTTTAATATCAATGAAACGGTATCAGTCTGTTATTTGAAACCCGCAATAGTTATTCGCCAGACAATACAAAAATGAATGATTTTTCCATCTCAATAAACCAGTAGATAGTTTATTTTGTCATTTTGATCATGACTGCCTATTACAGACACAGACACATACATACATACATACATACATACATACATACATACATACATACATACATACATACATACATACATGTACATACATACATACATACATACATACATACATACATACACATTACCGTAGCCTGCGGGGAGGCAGGGGGCAGCCCCCCCCCCCCCCTGAGATTTTTGGAAAAAAGCAAGAAAAAAAGCGACTTTTTGAATACATGGCTATGTTATTAAAATCGTTATTTACGTGACGATTCCTAGCATGCGCGATTTAAATTGACAGGTGACTAAAGTCAAAAGTGACTGTACACTGACTCTTCGCTGACTGTACACTGCTGACTCCTGGCTAAAATGTATCTTATATCTCTATTGTACGCTGCGCTGGCTTAACTTTGAATAAAAATGTGCCAGTTAAAAATTGTAACTTTTTGCTGCATAGCAAATTAAAAATTCTTTGTGCGGGAAAGTACAAAAGAAGTGTGCACATGTACTGTGCATTTTCCGCGAGTAACAGTAGTCTTGATAGTCTCCTTCATTTGAAGATAGTAAGTCGTAAATTAATGACAGAGAGTGAAACTCCCCAAAAAAGACGGAAAAAGTCGTTCAACGTGAGGTCGCCTTCTGCATGTAGAGACTCCCAAGATGCACTCGATCTCATTTACATCTTGTTCCTTATATTAAAACATTTACTGATAAAACGGCAGATCTCTTTTTGGAATATTTTGTGGCCCTGAAAAACTAGTAAACTAGGTACGCAGTTTAAGATCCACTCTTTGAAGATCCACTTTCAATAATTGTGTTTGACGTTATCTTTGGTTAAAATGTTGTTTGAAATAATTATCTCATTGCACTGACACTAGCAATTCATTTTGAAGCGATAATTTGCTATGGAAAGAATGGCCCTGAATTTGTAAACAGAGCTGTACATTCGACATCAAAATCCAAACTTTAATTATTTCCATTATAATGTTAATGACAAGGAGAATTCACTGAGTTCACCTTAGGTTCCGACATAAAGGAGGGCCACAAAAGTGTTGGGAGTAGGGTAAAGAAAATGATTAATATTTTGCTGTGTTACTATACTTATTTGAGAAAGCACCATCCATTTTTTTATTCAAAGTTTTTTTTTTACTTTGAATGTGATATCTTTTCGACAACTACTTTGAAAGATACGACATTAGGCCAGGAAAATGAAAAAGCTGTTCAACCTGCCCATATATTTGTTTTGTGATGGGCAAGATATCCTCATGCGGGCTTCGCATTTGTTTCAAAATTAAGGATATTTCTTTATATTTTCTGAATAGTACATGTAACAGTATACATCTGAGTCTATTCCAAATTATATAATATATTATACAGTGGTTTACTTGGCTCTGATGATGCATACAAGCATTAAATTAAGCTGTGTGCATTGCAAAGAATTGAGCAAAAGTTTCTGACCATGTCTGAAAGTCTTGAAATGATTTCCCCTTTATTCGGGATTTTTTTGAACCACATCAAACTTCAGGAGAAGTCATTTACCAAGTGCACATCCGCAAAATATCTTTCAGCTTTGCAACAACAAATTACACTTCCAGATAATATGTAATACATGCATAATTGTTTCAATTCTGGTATTTTATTACCATATTCAAGCATTGTAAGATTTTAAATTATATCTATGGTTTGATATTTTATGCCTCTAAATGGTCTCCTATACTGTCTTATTTTCAATTTTTTTCACCTTTGGAGTTGTCTCCTTCGAATCAGTAGCAATCAAGGTGATAATTGTCTTTCTCCCTAAACAAGATGGATGGTGTCTGGCTAAGTACCTCCCTGTATAAGTTAGAGCTAATTAGAGACATCTCCTTATGCATGTGAAATCCACATCCTATGGAAAGTAATCTCGTTCGGAGTATTATTTTACTTGGCTATCACTGTAATGCATCATATTGTACCATATAATTGTATATCTCCACTTTAGTGTAGGTGACAGAAGGGGTGGCTAAATTAATGCTTGAGTTTCATTTGACGGGCTTAACATTTTTTTAGAAGAGAGGGTGAGAGGAGCTACAACGTTTGTTTAACTGTCAATTGTGTACATTTCCTAACTGTAGCTATGCAGACAAATTGCAAGAGATAGTATCAAGATGATTGAATAAGTTCTATCTAAACTCGACCTGAAATATTTTGCTATCATTATATATGGTTTGTTTTATTCTTGTCAAGCATTTAAAAAAATGAAATCTACCTACCTACCCAATGTGATGGGTTAGGTTGCCCGTTGACCAGCTTTTTTTATTTTTTCTGGCCTTACATATGATATTTAATTGCGTATGCTAAATTGATATTGTGTAAATTGTATGCAAATTTATGTACATTAGCCACTTTTCTAAATTTTAAATACATGATTACACCAAGACAAAGTTCTGCCCCCCCCTCTGACAATTTGGTCAGGCTACGGCCCTGATACATACATTCATACATACATACATACGTACGTACGTACATACATACATACATACATACATACATACATACATACATACATACACACACACACACATACACACACACACACACATACATACATACATACATACATACATTCTTACAATAGTCCATAATATCGATCTGTACTACCTGAGAGCTTATATAACTGAATCGTTGTCATAAGTGATGTTATAAAACTCCAGCACTCGGGGGGGGGGGCGGTCATCCTGTACTTAAATGTCGATTGCTTTGTACAAAGTGCTTGTTAGGTACCAGTTATATTAATGATAAATGATTTTAATAAATGTTATATATAATATTTTATATATTAACTAATATCTCTAAATAATAGATGATTCCCATTTCACATTATTATTTCTGGTTGTCACTCTAAATTGAATTATTAAATTGAAATTCTGCTTAAATAGCATTCACTTTCACTTTTAATTTGATAGTTATTGATAGGGGGTGTGTTTCATGACTCATCTGTCTAGTGACGTTTCTATGCCCTTTAATATCACACTGCCAATGTAGAGCAATGGTCACTTATGACTGACCTAGGAAATATTCTTTGTAAGTCACAATCTACCATCGTGTCGAGTGAAATATGTAAGCAGAAACTTTGGTATTAAGACATTTTAAGCAAATTTGTATCACGGATGGCACAAATTATATGTATCTAAAGGCAAAGAACGGCAGAATTCAATATAAAAATTGAAATACCATTATTTGAAACCCTTTGGGAAATATGTTCTGTAAAGTAAAAATATCATGAATCGTGATAACAATTTGGATCAGACGTTGGGATATCAAACGCTCGCTTCTAAATATGCTGGGGAAAAAGTAATAGACTGTGAATGGTTATCTGAAATTTCTGAGACATCGTGACAATCATAAATATCAACTAACATTATTTGTGACACGTTGTATATGTATTGTACCTTTACCATGCTTTCCATAGCATGATGTAAGGTAATATACCAATGTTTAAACACAACTGGACAACACAACCTCATCAACCAAGCAACACATCAGTCCTATTTTCATGCCAGTCAGTTGCTTAGAAGTTTAAAATCATTAAAGTCTTGATATAAAGTGAACACACTCAAACCTTCTTATCAAACCATGAATGAAGACACATATTGATTGTTCTCTCTTTTCTGTTACTGTCACGTTTCTCCCGAGAGACTAGGGTATATTGCAATATCCTTCGGGCGATTTCGATTGACAGGGAGTGAAAGTTCGGCTCGAGGGAAGACAGCATGAATTACGGTTTACATCGTGATGTGTTCTATCCAATGTCTACAAGATGTGTACAATACAATAAGACTTTTTTATTTAGATGTTGCAAACGAATCTGAATGATAAGCAAACCGAAACTTCTAGTAATTACGCCTGACTTAGTGAAGAATTTCAAAAAAACACTATGATAGAAAATATGAAAGACCATTACGATGTTTAGTAGTAGAAAGCAGTGTGGATTCATATCAGCAGAAGAGCCACTGTGCTTCAAATGTTGCAGGTGATGGATATACGGACAAACATTTTAAACAATAGAGGCGGTATCATGATCTCAAAGAGCTTAACAATTATTCGGCCAATAACGGCAAAACGGTTCTTTTCAGCTTTCTCAACTCCCTGTGGAGCATATACTATACTCCAGCAGCTGAAGCCATTGAGGTTCATGGCATTTATCTCTTCTGTCATAGTAGGTCCCAATTATACGGCTGGGTTGTGGACACCCACGGAAGGACATGTGGACAAGCGGAATTCGAAGCAGTAAGACTCGAACCGAGACAATTTATATAATAATATATCTTGATTATTTTTTACTTTAAATCAAGAGTTCTGTATTATAGCGAATTATTTCCAGAAATCAAATCAGTAATTTTTTTATGGTCATCCTGTGTTTCCTCCATGTTAACCTAACACAGTGTTTTACGATTTTTTGTGTAAGGATACGACAGGGTTGATGGAATAGCCAAAGGCAACTACTATGAAAAGGAAAATTGTACGCTACTGCATGGCAATTCTTAACAGTCTCTCCATAATAATCATTGCACAATGAAGCATGTATGTCACGTGGTTTCTTAAAGCTATCACGCCAAAGAAATTATGTATTATTCTGTTGGAATCAATACCTGGAAGTTTGACAATAAGAAGGGCTGAATTTGATTACAAAGATGGAATATAAAACTCCAATAGACTTCGAGATTGTAATATTATTGTATTTTATACATCCCAAGGGCGTAAATGATATGTGAAACTTTTAAAATTTTAAGATATCAGGCCTAACGAAAAAATTGTGTGGTTCCAATTACGCTCAATTTTAGAATAGGTCGGGTGGGGTAGATTTTTTTTATTTTTTTTTTTTTATTTTTTTTTTTTATTTTTTTTTGGGGGGGGGGTGGATTTTTTTTCATGTGCGAGTGTCTACTTCAGGTAGTTAGGTTTTCTGTTGTTTTCCACATGGTCTCTGTGTTATTTATGTCTTCTCATCAGATGTACAGTCATTACAGATTGGGAGAACAGTCAGTCTCATACTGTCTTTCTAAGATGACGTCAGTTTCCGCATCCCCTATCTAATTACTTCACAATTTTCTCGATTTTATTATTTTTTATTGAATATGTAAAGGGGGGGGGGGTTAGCGTCGGCAGTGAAAAAACTAGGTGGGGTCGGGTAACCGGAACCAAACATTTTTTTCCTTAGCCAAAATGATGCAATAATTTCTGTGTACGATATTGGAAAGTAAATGATTGTAGAAAATTATGGCACAGTCCGTTGTAAAATAACACTGCGGTTGTGTTTAATGTACCGTACCGTACATGTTTTCTAGAGGCAAACGACGTGACATAGTACAATTTAAATCAGTACACCTAAAAAAATTTAAATGTCGTTTGGCATTGCTACAATTCATCGTCTGGTACGATATGTAATCTTAGCAGTATTTGACTATGTTACATTGGTACATATCCTAGCGGATTGTTACAGTGTAAGTTATTTGTTCTGGTCATCATATCACTGTTGTTTGTAATATTGAAATATATACACCATAATTAAACACTGCGCATGATTTGGGCGACGATATGCTTGGGAAGTGATAATTCAATCTAACAAAGAGTAGCTACGTTGGCAAGATTTTTCTTCAGCTGGTTTACCAATCTCGACTGTAATTTACGAAAACACAGAGCAGATGAATGGTGTCTATAGTTACGTCGAATGGTAGATTTTGAGACTTAAAAAAAAACACTGTATATGTACACAAAATATATCGCCAAATTATTTACTATCTTTGAATAAACCTTTACTTAAGGCCAAATAAAAAAGTTGTTTCGGTTACCCAACCCCACCTAGTTTTTCACTCCAACTCTAAACTTTTTTTATGTATTTGAGAAAAATAATAATAAAATCGCGAAAATCGTGGTCTCGCAAGAAATAGTGGATGCGGAAACTGACATCAACATAAAAAGACAATATAAAACTATTCTTCCAATCTGCAATATTTGTACATCTGATAGGAAGAAAGATATAACACAGAGAATAGAAAACCTGAACTAGACACTCACACATGAAAAAAAAATATAATAAAACAAATAAAATATTTTATTATAATAAAATATAATAAAATATAAAATCTACCTACTCGACCTATTTTAAAATTGAATGTAATCGGAACCACACAATTTTTATTTTACGCCTAGGAACGTAATTTTTATTCGTGCCCAGGAACGTAATGAAGTGTGTGTCCTTGTCCAATTACCGCAGTCCATACATTTTTCGCAGTGAAATGCAAAACAATAACACATTAAAAATATCAAAGCCTCTCAAAAACAGTTTACTTTTAGGCGTTTAACAGTAATTAGTGATATATTCTATGTTATTTATTAAATGAATAATAAATGAATCGCAAAGATTCAATTTTCAAAATAACCGTCAGGCGATTTGAGTTTTTATTGAATCGATCACATGAAATACGAAAGCGCACGTAGCATTTTGCGACGAAATCATTTCAGAGATCGTCTGAATATCGGAAACTGTAGTAGTTTTACATAACTGTATTGTTTCCACTCGTCATGCTGTTCGTCTTGCGGTAGATATGTTTGTCAGTCATTCGCCTCATTTGCAGATGAAGTAATCGCAAAGAGCTCGACATATTGCCTCACTCAGAGAAATAATGGCAAAGAGCTGGCGTCACCCGCAGATGTGGTCGCAAAATACTCAGATCTTCTAGATCCTGTTGTCTATCCGAGTCGCAAAAGTGATCGCAAGAAACCTTCAATAGGACACCACACTTACCCGCATTGAAAAGATCTCGATTCACGCGTCCTTAATATTAAAAATAATTTGGTTCCAGTTACCCGACCCCACCTAGTTTTTCACCCTGGCCCTAATCTATGTTTACGTATTCGAGAAAAAAATAATAAAATCGCGAAAATTGCGAAGTCTCCCGAGCAATAGTGGATGCGGAAACTGACATAATCTTTCAAAGACAATTAATATCGAAGTGTTCTTCCAATCTGTAATGACTGTACCTCTGATGACAGAGAAAAATCCAATAACACAGAGACTATATATGGAAAACAACGGAAAACATAACTATCTGGAAATGAAATTAAAAAAATCTACCACCCCCACCTATTCTACAATTGAGCGTAATCGGAACCACACAATGTTTTTGTTAGACCCTAGGCTTCCTACTCAATATGATTTTTTCGTTTTATCAGTTAAAGACACTGTAGTATCTCATCACTTTAACGTCAACAACTTAGAACATTTCTATATAAAAAGGTTGAGCAAATGACTTACAAATATACCGAAATTTTGTTTAATGACCTTGAAATAGTCGAGGTTACAAATTGACCCGACATAATCTAGAACATGTTGTCGAATTGTTCCATTCCTGAAATCACTAATGGTGTCAAATGTACACTGTTTTCTACCCTAACAGTGATTTCACATTTATATTTGAGCAATTTCCTGCACTCGCTGGCAAACCATTTCCCATTTGCGTACATTTGTAGTTCGCAGTGCCGCTGGGGTCCATTACAAGACCACCATAAACGTCATTATTTTGACTTAAGATACAAAATTTTCAGCACTTTTGGACTTGAACGAGAAATGACTACAGGCGAAAATCCCATTTATAAGCGAATTGCACATGAAGTTGATACGAGTACTGTGTGTATTACAGTATTCCGAAAGCCCTCTATTTTTCATGACAGGCATTCTGTTCAGTTTAGTAACCTACAGTATCTATCTATCTATCTATCTATCTATCTATCTATCTATCTATCTATCTATCTATCTATCTATCTATCTATCTATCTATCTATCTATCTGTTTGTCTGTCTGTCTGTCTGTCTGTCTGTCTGTCCGTCTTTCCACACATATGCCACAACTAGTGTCGCTAATATCGTTATGTTAGATACCAAGAATTATATTACTACACGGGAGTTATCCTTTTGAAGACAACAGTTCTTTACATTTATGAATTGAAAGGGACAAACCTACAGTTGAGGTCTGTTCGAAAATAATGTTAACCTGTCTGTGCCTGTACAATTATCACGTTTTAATCTCTTTTGAATATGGAACACCTATCGGTAACTAAAAAAATATAAAAAATAAAACACATTACAGCAATATTGCTAAGGCTTTTGTCCAGCCAGACAATGAAATGAAGCAATGTTAGTTAAGAATTTTGTCGCCGCAAAAAACTAAATTATATCGATGTTTGTGAGACTTTCTTGGTAAATGTAGCAATGTTGGTAAGATTGTTTTGAGCCAGACGATAAAATGTAGCAATGTTAGCAATATTGATGAGCAGACGACAAAATGTAGCAATATTGTTGAGCAGACGATAAAATGTAGCAATGTTAGCAATATTGGTGAGCCAGCCGATAAAATGTGAATAACGTTTTAGTAAGTCAGAGTTTCAGGTTTGGCCTTAATGTTATAAATGCTTCTATAATAGCTATAATCAAATGTGATAATATCAAAAGTGCGTCAGACATCGCCAATTAACACCAGATTTATATGTATACTAATTATAGAAAAATGACCGATAAGAAGGTGTAGTTGATAACGAATGTAGTGTAATACGTTTATAGTAGGAATGCTACAGAAGGAGTTTGGCTTTACGCAAGATTTCCAACATCAGCTACCTATAGTAATGTTTGCAATGGATTCTTCTGCTGTATATAGTTTGATTATTGAAAATAACGAGTGAGAGTGTACTTACTGGTTATAATTTGCAGTTCTGGGGACGTTGTGTGGTATATAACGCAACACACACAAACATTTCCCAATAAAGCCAGGATAATCATCACAACCAGCACGAGTGCCCCGGCAATCTGGATTCCTCTTGAAATAAAGTCTATCGAGGTGTCTAAATCAACAATGTCAGTTCCATTGTACAAAGTACTCTCATTATGGCTGATGTTTGCGTAATTGGTAATGTTTTCCATATTTTGAACGGTTTTTTTTGACTAAATGACTGTTTTTTGACCGGTCTGTTGTGATTTTGACACACGCGGTATTAATCTTTCCAAAATCTGTCCAACATCAGAACGACTACGTCACGGTAGAGTCGAGACCCGTGTTTGAGTCATCTTCGAAACTGTTAACAACATTGTCTTAAAAGCCTGGTCATTCTGACTTGACTTAAGTATCACACAGACGGAGACATCGGAGTCAGGGATCGGTACTTGAATAGATATAATGGATTCAACACAACGTATGTTCGCCAAACTAACAGACACCCTGGTTGAAGCACTGAACTCCTGGCAGTACGGCGCAACATACTCAACAGCAAGTTCATTGACAACAATTTGAGGGCGTTTCAATATTTCTGCTGTTCAATTTGCATATAATTAAATTCCATATATGGATAATGAAATTAGATATGTTACATACAATCAACATTGCCGTGTCACGTGATCTTATGTAGTACGCAAGTCATCAACGTCATACATCGGTAACGACTGGTGATTGTAAAAAAAAATCCACTAAATAGAAAACCCGAATTCAACAAGGTTAGATTTTCGCTAAAATAATCAGTCAACCAATTTTAGGGATATGTGATGAGAAGTCTTACACAACGCATGCGTACTATTCACTCTAGAGATTTTAGTAAGGTTGTGTTCTTGATTAAAGTCGTAGATGGCAGGAGCATCAGAAATGAACCCATGCGTTTAAAGTTGATTATCAAAATCTCATACACAATGAAAAACAATGGGTTTCTGCAATGTTCTGCGGTTACCAAATATGAAACGATGAACTGTTACAATGACACTTAATAAACTTCATGAAATTGTAATCATAAATACGTTTAATTTCGTTGAGATGTTCAAAACCATGTTTTATATATCATTTTCCACCAAGTTCGGTATCAATTTAATGACGGTGATGCTATCCCCAAGTGTGTGTTATGCACGCTTCTTACATATCATATATCTAAAACAGAAAATAAGGCCAGGTGTCCTTGAGAGGTAGTCTCTTAGCTGTATAGTGTGTCAACAATATGAACCGCTCCAAAACTCATCATCTACCTGAAATCCTGAAATGCAATCATGTTTTTTCTACTGATAAGATAGTTTTTGACAGTATAAAATGAAATAATGAAATATAGTTATAGAAAAGGGTTTATTACAGTCAAAGAGGAAGAATCTCATTTTTATATAATTTATAAGATTTTTTTTCTTTTTTGGTGTTTAAATATTTTAACCCTCATGCGTATTCCATTAGTAAAAATAAAAACTAAATATTTTCATTCGTTGCTTATTTATTCTAATGCTTTTATTTGTTTCTCATTCATAAACTTCCCGCGTTCTTTTTGTGCTTCGTGAACGAATTAAAAATATGGATATTATTGTATGAATTATGACTATTGTAACTTAGCAGCAGCATAAAATTCCAGTTTATATCTTTCTTAGTTGGTGGCCAGACAATTAGAAGCAGAGAAAAACATGAAACCATATGTTCACTAAGGGAAGTCTTTTGAATATATCGTTTCCATGACAGCCGAATATGTACTAGGAGAACATCCTCATTAAAGTCGAAAATAGTCATAATATCACAAAGGAGATCATGATTATGTAGAAGCAAATATGCTGAATATCGAAAATGTATGTTTTCTAAAAGCATATGTGCACACGTATTGAAGTGGCATAAACTGAGTTTATTACCTTTTTTTCCCCTTAGATAGCTGGTTTACACAAAAAACTTAAACATACACTGATCTTGTTTAATGTGAATGCCGATGCATCCTTTCGGTCACATTACGAATAGTCTTTCGAATTCAGCGTTGTTAGCACGGTTCATGTCATAATAAGAGTGACCCTATTTTGTTTATGTTTTTCATTAATTTTTTCATGGCAAGTATGGGTCGGTCGATTTATTTTCTGTAAAAAGTGAAAAAAGGGTTTTCAAACAATAATTTTTTTGCACGTGTCTCTACCTCTCCTTTTCCTCTTCTCTAGCTTCTTTTTATTGGATTCCTGGTAACAAGCCGTTTCCCAGCTTTTTTCCTTTGTCTCTATCATCTCATTTGATATGTTGTAGTAATTTTGATCAAAATACATCTGGTCTTACTTCATTTTCAGATAAACGTTTGGATCGCTAACCGTGAACCTGGACACATTGGAGTGCTGCCATACGATACATACATAGTGTCAGACAGACGGACAGACAGTCAGACAGACAGACAGACAGACACGGACGGCGGACAGACAGACAGACAGACAGACAGACAGACATATAGACAGACAGATAGACAGACAGACAGACAGACACACACACACACACACACGCAGACACATAGGCATACACACTCATATACACATAATACATACATACATACATACATACATACATACATACATACATACGTACGTACATACATACGTACATACGTACATACATGCATGCATGCACGCACGCACGCACGCACGCACACACACACACACAGAGACAGACAGACATACATACATACATACATACATACATACATACATACATACATACATACATACATGCATGCATGCATATGGAACTTTTAAGTCAGTCCGTATAAATAGATGTAAAATCCGACTTTTCGAATAGAAAGTCTTTATCAAGGTATTTATTGGCAAGCTTCAGACATATTAGGTAAACACCTGAATATATCTGAATGCTATGGAACAGAACGACAACCGCGCGTAATTAACGTTTATACCTGTGAAAAGTTCTAATATTCGCACGAACCAAATAGAACCCAATACATACATACATACATACATACATACATACATACATACATACATACATACACGACTTGTACCCACGATCAAGTCATACAAAATTTATGTAATATCAACAGATACACCAATTCATTAATACTTATTCAGTAATATCTATTCCCCTCTGTTGTCTATTTAGAAATGACGTAGTTCGTTTTAGTCAACCTACTCAAATTACAAGAATTAATCAATCGATCGCCAAACAAATATGTATGCTGTTCAATCGCTTCCTGCTAGAATCTCTCACAAGTAATCAGTAGTAGTTTGTGAAGCTCTAGCTGGAACCACCGTTAATAATATTGTAACATGAACCGTCTTTTCTCCATGGAAACGTATTAACTCGGCTTTCACCAATTTAAAGTAACCTATATATATGTGACCTGTTATATAATACCCACATAATATTCACATGACAGGTAATTTTTGATCGTGACTGCTTGACTGTCTTGCAAATACTTTATAAGATCCCGGGTTAGCACTATCATAATTATAAATATTGACTTCACAAGGTAAATATATTCCAAAATGTAAAAAAACACAAAAAAAAACACATAGGATTGAAATATTTTTGAAATATACTTTGATAGCATCTAGAGGTAGTGGGAAGAGCTTGAGACTGGGATATGTCCACCTCACGTGGGGGTCCGAAGGGTCTTCCTCTAGAAGCCCTGGAGGATTTTTACTCTTAAAGCCAATTTTTACTATAGGCTATTTAGACCCTTTCAAGCAATACCTCAATCCATGCTTTACAAGACAGCACCATCAAGTATCAGAAACTATTCTTTATAACTTACATAGGGTTGAAATATGTTGTTAAAATGTTCAATGCCATCATTATAGTAATGTTCAGCACATCTGATGGTAGTATCATTGGTAGGGGAGATTTGGAGTTTAAGGCAATTTTAGACTATTTGCCAAATATTTCACAACTTTAAAAGACACTATCATCTCAAATTACATAGGGAGAAACTATTTAAGAAATGTGTAATACCATTATGACAGTAAAAAGGAATTGGTGCATCTGATTTTTGGTTGAATGCATGAGTGACCTCTGGGGGTGAGGGAATCCTTGGGGTTTTCCCCCTGGCAGATCTGGAGTTTACATGTACATCGTGACTCTATATACAATATCGCTGCGTGATAACGGGTGACTCTCTGTGACATTTCGTTACCATAGAAACCATGGGTGTGATTGACTTCCATTTTTGACTGGTGGAGTGATATGATGACATGTGGTTTAGGATAATAGTGAAAGCGTCTCAGTATGCTCGCTATGATATTCTTTGTTTAGTCCTCTCCTGTCAACCTATACATGTCCTCATCTCAACCCAGACTCTGTGGGAATCATTTGTACTACATACAGTAATTGGGAGTATCTGCTAATTATAAAACATATCAACAACTAACGGTGAATATATTGTTCATGGTTCCACGAATCAATAGGACAATAAAATAGGAATGTGGTCGTATTCGTTTCTAAATCAAGTACCGTAGCCTGCGGGGGCAAGGGGGGCAGCTGCCCCCCCCCCCCCTGTGATTTTGGAAAAAAAGAAAGAAAAAAAGCTACTTTTTGAATACATAGTGATGCTATTAAAATCGTTATTTACGTGACGATTCCTAGCACACGCGATTTAAATGGATAGTTCACTAAAGTGAGTGTACACTGCTGACTCCTGGCTAATATGTATCTTATATCGCCATTGTACCCTGGCTTAACTTTGAATAAAAATGTGTCCAGTTAAAACTTGTAACTTTTTGCAGCAAATTAAAACTTCTTTGTGCGGGAAAGTACAAAAGAAGTGCGCACATGCACTGTGCATTTTCCGCGAGTAACAGTAGTCTTGAAAGTCTCCTTCATTTGAAGATAGCAAGTCGCAATTATAATAATGTCAGCGAGTGAAACTCAAAAAAAAAATAGACGGAAAAAGTCGTTTAACGTGAGGTCGCCTGCTGTGCTGCATGCAGTGACTCCGAAGATGCGCTCGATCTCATTTACACCTTGTTCCTTATATTAAAACATTTCATACTGATAAAACGGCAGATCTCTTTTTGGAATATTTGGTGGCCCTGAAAAACTATTAAACTAGGTACGCAGTTTAAGATCCACTATTTGAAGATATTTCTTTCAATTATTGTGTTCGACGTTGTCTTTGGTTAAAATGTTGTTTGATATAATTATCTCATTGCACACTGACACTAGCGTTATTCCGCAATTCATTTTGAAGCGACAATTTGTTATGGAAATAATGGCCTGTACCTTCGAATCAAAATCCGAACTTCAATTTCTATTATAATGATAATGACAAGGAGAATTCACTGAGTTCACTTTGGGTTCCGACATAAACGAGGCCATAATAGTTTTGGGAGTTGGGTAAAGAAAATGGTTGTTTTGTTGTGTTACTTATTTGAGAAAGCACCATCCACTTTTTTACTTTGAATGTGACATCTTTTCGGCAACTACTTTGAAAGATACAACATTAGGCCAGAAAAAATGAAAAAAGCTGTTCAACCTACCCATATATTTTTTTCTGGTGATGGGCAATATATCCTCATGCGGGCTTCGCATCGCATTTCTTTTTAAATTAAGGATTTTTCTTTATATTTTCTGAATAGTACATGTAACAATATACATTTGAGTCTATTCCAAATAATATAATATCTTATACAGTGGTTTACTTGGCTCTGATGTTGCATACAAGCATGAATTGAGATTAAATATCCAATGTGCACTAAAAAGAATTGAACAAAAGTTTACGACCATTGGGCCATCAAAAGTCTGAAAGTCTTCAAATGTTTTGCTCTTTATTCGGGATTTTTTGGAACCAAATTAAACTTCAGGAGAAGTCATTTACCATGTGCACATCCGCATATCTTTCAGCTTTGCCACAACAAAATACACTTCCAAATAATATGTAATGCATAGCATAATTGTTTCAATTCTGGTATTTTATTATGTCTATAGTTAGATATTTTATGCCTCTAAATCGCCTCCTTTTCATTTTTTTCACCTTTGGAGTTGTCTCCTTCCAATGCATCATTGTACCATATCATTTTATATCTCCACTTTAGTGTGGGTAACAGAAGGGGTGGCTAAAATAATGCTTTAGTTTCAATTGGCGGGGCTTAAAATTTTTGGAGAAGAGAGGGTGAGAGGAACTACACCGTTTGTTTAACCGTAAATTGTGTACATTTACTAACTGTAGCTATACAGACAAATTGCAAGAGATAGTATCAAGATGACTGAATAGGTTCTATCTAAACTCGACCTGAAATATTTTGCTATCATTATATATGGTTTGTTTTATCATTGTCAAGCATTGTGAAAAAATGAAATCGACCTACTTACCCAATGTGATGGGTTAGGTTACCCGTTCATTTTGCATTTTGTCTGACCTTACATATGATATTTAATTGCGTATGCTAAAATATATATTATGTAAATTACATGCACATTTATGTTAATTAGCACTTTTCTAAATTTTAAATGCAAGATTGCACCAAGACAAAGTGCTGCCCCCCCCCTTGGCAATTTGGTCAGGCTACGGCCCTGAAATCATCGTTCCAAAGTAACTTGGGGGGGGGGGGGGGGTTTAGTATTTGTTTGTTTTTTGTCTTTTGTTTGTTTGTTTGTTGTTTGTTGCTTATTCATGTATTTATCTACTCATTTATCGATGTATTTGTTTTTTGCTTACTTGTTTATTTATTTATTTATTTGTGTTTTGTTTGTTTGTTTTTGTCTGTTTATTTATTTACTTGTTTGCTTGTATTTGTAAACAAAACTAACTGAGCCTGAGCTTCCTGTGGTTGTATTATTGTTGTTACCTAATTGTGGTCTTACACGAACCTTTAAGTCTCTCCTTGGCTCACTTCATTCAAGCAAACACACTCTGGTGTTTCAGCGTGGGTTGTAGACTCTGGGCAATGGAAGGTTTTATGATGTCAAATCTGCGCCACCGCCTCCCTATTAGGCTTTCAGCCTCAGGGAAATAGTTGCACAATGCTGTGGAAATAATTGCTGTTGTAATGCACGTTTACTAATGCCCTTTTACCAAGGCAATAAGTGTATAATATCACTACTAATGCCGTTTTACCAAGGCAATAAGTGTATAATATCACTACTAATGCCCTTTTACCAAGGCAATAAGTGTATAATATCACTACTAATGCCGTTTTACCAAGGCAATAAGTGTATAATATCACTACTAATGCCCTTTTACCAAAGCAATAAGTGAATTATATCACTACTAATGCCCTTTTACCAAGGCAATAAGTGTATAATATCACTACTAATGCCCTTTTACCAAGGCAATAAGTGTATAATATCACTACTAATGCCCTTTTACCAAGGCAATAAGTGTATAATATCACTACTAATGTCGTTTTACCAAGGCAATAAGTGTATAATATCACTACTAATGCCCTTTTACCAAGGCAATAAGTGTATAATATCACTACTAATGTCGTTTTACCTAGGCAATAAGTGTATAATATCACTACTAATGCCCCTTTTACCAAGGCAATAAGTGTATTATGTCACTACTAATGCCCTTTTACCAAGGCAATAAGTGTATAATATCACTACTAATGCCCTTTTACCAAGGCAATAAGTGTATAATTTTAATATCAGGTTTATGTGCAAATGAAGGTCTCTCGTTATTCAACATTTCACTCTGGGCAATGGAAGGTTTTATGATAGATGGGTAAATGTCAAATCTGCAGCACCGCCTCCCTATTAAGCTTTCAGCCTCGGGAAAATAGTTGCACAATGCTGTGGAAATAATTGCTGTTGTAATGCACGTTTACTAATGCCCTTTTACCAAGGCAATAAGTGTATAATATCACTACTAATGCCCTTTTACCAAGGCAATAAGTGTATTATATCACTACTAATGCCCTTTTACCAAGGCAATAAGTGTATAATATCACTACTAATGCCCTTTTACCAAGGCAATAAGTGTATAATTTTAATATCAGGTTTATGTGCAAATGAAGATCTCTCGTTATTCAATATTTCACTCTGATAGTTCAACATTCTTGTGTAGTATCAATTTTGACGAGTCAATTAAACCGATTTGTAACTTGGTCTTGAGAGACATTGTGATAACAACATAAGGCTGGTACGATAAATGCATTCCATTTCTTCTTGAAAAGGCTTGTTGCCATGGAAATATATACAAGTATAATGGCTTAAGCTTATAGTTGGTATTCTGTTCATTAATGACAATGTATCGTACCGAAACGATTCGACATCGCACCCACCCACTCAATCTATATAGATTAAAGGTTGACTTTCACTATATTGTAAAAGCTCTAGGAGATAATCGGTTTGTGATTGACTTGTTCAGCTTGAAGCTAGATACGGATCATCTCATTTCTTTCTCTGGTTCTCATGACGCGACCGATCCAATATTTCTCAAAAAAAAACATTTAGATCATGTTTTTTTTATGGTTGAATCGGAAACAATACAACGTCAATAATGGTATGAAGGCGGTGGCAAAAAAGTGCGTATTTAAATATAGACGAAAATGTTGTTTATCACGAATACGCAATCGGATTGGTTGCTTAGTAATACATGTTTCGACACCTACACTACTATTCATTTCTGACTATTAACCACACTCATGATTGAGCAATGCCAGGTTTGAAAAACTGATGCCCTTCGCGATTTGCCGAGGAATCACAGTATAAAAGGGAACCTGTAGGACAAAGGTTGTTCTGTGAAGGATTGATTTCTATATGTTTTTAGGGGAAGCACAGATTGTGTGCTCCTTAAGAAGTTGGCATGGTTTAAGTGGCTGTATCTTTATAGGTACGTGCCAGGGGTAATGATTGTAGTGTGTCAAAATACATGAAAATACTGTAACATATACAAAAAAAATAAATCTCAAATAAGAATTTACTGATAATATAAGATGCGGAAAGTAATCCTTTAGATATGTTAATTAACCACGTGATGTTTACGATATCTTCGATTTCAGATTTCCGAGTGGCTTCTTATTCTTTTCTGAGAGTTTCGTCACGGTCGTGATACATTAGCTTTTATTATCTATCTAAGTAATTTCCCGCACCGAATCGTGACTACGTGTATAAAATACGCCATTATTTATAAGTCTTTCGTTTCACGATAACAACTGGAAGAAATCTCTATTGTCACACTGTTCACACTGTGTCGTAGATTCACAACGGGTGGCGTGAAAACACCCCCCGAGAAAGATACGTTAACACACATTTTCAATATGTTGATAATTCCCCGTGTCTTATATTCAATATAGAATATGTAAAGTCTATTGAAGTATCAATTGTAACAGTACTAGCTATTGTAGGTATAAACTTTATATTATGTACGTATCTAAAATCAGAACCACCAGTTAATAAAGACTCAGATAGAATTACACGTGTAAAAACGTGTAATTAATAGAAAGTGCTGCTAGGAGTGTGATGAATATAGGCCTTTATAAAATCGCCGACATTTCGAACATATATTGTTTATCAGGTAATCATTTCCCTGTGTAGTCACATCACTGCTCACGACAGAGCCCGGCGTGGATTCCTGGTTTAATACATTCACATTCGTATTAAATGTATCACTGCGTGAAATGTCTCAAATTTGCAATCGTCTGAGTTACGTCAGCGAAATGTTGGGTAAAGACACAACGGGTGTCAGTAGAGCGAAGCAGATCTTTACATAATTCATATTTTAGAAAAGTCAACTCAAAGGAGGCTTTCTCTGAGTTGTTAACTGGTATCACTTAAAGGGGAACAAAGGTGAGGTTGATGTTGTGCTAATGATACTGAGATGCATTACAATAAGAACTGTAACATTTTAATTAAAGTGGCACAAACTGAGTTTGTTGAACCCTTTACACACGTCAATATGAAACTTCAATAAAATTATTCCAGTATAATAATGTTAATGTCAAAGCAGGCCTCCTAGGAAATTATGATTCTCTTCTGGCATTGTTGGAACAGTTGATTGCATAAAATGTTAAGGGGTTCCTCGACATTTCGTATACGCATAACAAATTACGTAATCGGCTCTTTTATAAGCTGCAGGGTCGTAGCCTGACCAAATTGCCGGGGGGCAGAGCTTTGTGTTGGTGCAATCATGCATTTAAAATTTAGAAAAATGTCTATTTTACATACATTTGCATACAATTTACATAATATCTATTTTAGCATACGCAATTAAATATCATATGTAAGACCAACGGGCAACCTAACACATCATGTTGGGTAGGTAGGTAGAATTTCATTTTTTCACAATGCTTGACAAGGATAAAACAAACCATATATAATGATAGCAAAAAATTTCAGGTCGAGTATAGATAGAACTTATTCAGTCATCTTGATCATGTTGATACTATCTCTTGCAATTTGTCTGCATAGCTACAGTTAGGAAATGTACTCGATTTACGGTTAAAGAAATGTTGTAGCTCCTCTCACCCTCTCTTCTAAAAAAAATTTTAAGCCCGTCAAATGAAACTCAAGCATTAATTTAGCCACCCCTTCTGTCACCTACACTAAAGTGGAGATATAAAATTATGTGGTACAATATGATGCATTACAGTTATAGCCAAGTACAATAATACTCCGAACGAGATTACTTTCCAAAGGATGTGGATTTTACATGCATCAGGAGGTGTCTCTAATTAGCTCTAACTAACCTATACAGGGAGGTACTTAGCCAGACACCATCCATCTTGTTTTGGGAGAAAGACAATTATCACCTTGATTGCTACTGATTGGAGAGACAACTCCAAAGGTGAAAAAATGAAAAAATAAGACAGTGTAGGAGGCCATTTAGAGGCATAAAATATCAAACCATAGACATGATTTAAAGTCTTTCAATCCTTGACAAAGCTGAAAGATATTTTGCGGATGTGCACTTGGTAAATGACTTCTCCTGAAGTTTAATTTGGTTTCAAAAAAATCCCGAATAAAGAGCAAAACATTTCAAGACTTTCAGACTTTGATGGCCCTATGACTGTTCAGCCCACTCCCATGGTCGTAAACGTTTGCTCAAATCTTTTTAGTGCACATTGGATATGCAACATCTTAATTTAATCTCAATTCATGCTTGTATGCATCAGCAGAGCCAAGTAAACCACTGTATAATATATTATATAATTTGGAATAGACTCAAGTGTATATCTTTACATGTACTATTCAGAAAATATAAAGAAATATCCTTAATTTTGAAACAAATGCGAAACCCGCATGAGGATATATTGCCCATCACCAAAATAAATATATGGGTAGGTTGAACAGCTTTTTCATTTTTCCTGGCCTAATGTCACATCTTTCAAAGTAGTTGCAAAAAGGATATCACATTCAAAGTAAAAAAACAAAAAAAAACTTTTATATAAAATAAAAAAAATGGATAGTGCTTTCTCAAATAAGTAACACAGCAAAATAATCATTTTCTTTACCCTACTCCCAACACTTTTATGGCCCTCCTTTATGTTGGAACCCAAGGTGAACTCAGTGAATTCTCCTTGTCATTATCATTATAATGGAAATAATTGAAGATTGGATTTTGATGTCGAAGGTACAGCTCTGTTTACAAATTCAGGGCCATTCTTCAACCATAGCAAAATGAATTGCGTAATAACGCTAGTGTCAATGCAATGAAATAATTATATCAAACAACATTTTAACCAAAGACAACGCCGAACACAATTATTGAAAGTGGATCTTTAAAGAGTGGATCTTAAATTGCGTACCTAGTTTAATAGTTTTTCAGGGCCACCAAATATTCTAAAAAGAGGTCTGGCGTTTTATCAGTAAATGTTTTAATATAATGAACAAGATGTAAATGAGGTCGAGTGCATCTTCAGAGTCACTGCATGCAACAGGCGACCTCACGACTTTTTCCGTCTTTTTTTTTTTGGAGTTTCACTCTCTGACATTATTGCGACTTGCTATCTTCAAATGAAGGAGACTTTCAAGACTACTGTTACTCGCGGAAAATGCACAGTGCATGTGAACTTTTTTTGTACTTTCCCGCACAAAGAATTTTTAAAAGTTACAATTTTTAACTTGACAGAAATATTTTCTGATTAAAAGGTGACAATTTTTCATTAAATTCTTTTTTTGAATTCTCAACTCACCTTGCTAATTTACATACAAGTCTGAGCTCAGGGACTAAACTCGTCATCGCAAACCACCGCCTCTTTTCAAGCACTGTCCAAAACTCGCCGTCAATAGGCTCATTATTTCGCAGTGTCGTTGAAGAAATAACAGTTCTAGTTTGCGAGAATGACTAAACTTGACAAGTTAATTGCTTATTTTTGTTGAAATACGAGAAGCAGAAATGTCGACGGCCATGAAACTCTCTAAACATAGCATCGTTTTCAATTAATATGCAACTTTTAGTTCATCTTTTTGAATTCTAAACTTGAAGGATTTCACCGCATCCTTTGAGAATGATTATTATTTCTAAAAATAAGGAACATTGAATGCGTATATCCTTGTGGAGCTGTTAATTCAATTGTCCAATTGTAATTTTATTTTATTTTTTTTGATAGCTAGCTATTTTATCTTGTTTCCGGCAATCAAATGATATATTGGTTCAAAAGAAGAAAGAGATGCGTTTAAAACATATTACTTTTATGGTTGGACATATTCTTTAATTTAGTGAGTTAGTGAGATGATGATGTACAAGGTACAAAAAATACGTAGTTCTTAAAACTATGACATACATTGATTAAGGCCATGATGGTGTGTGTGTGTGCGTGTGTGTGTGTGTGTGTGTGTGTGTGTGAGAGAGAGAGAGAGCGAGAGAGAGAGAGAGAGAGAGAGAGAGAGAGACAGACAGACAGACAGAGACAGACAGAGAGAGCGAGCGAGAGAGAGAGAGAGAGGAGGGAGGGAGGGAGGGAGAGAGAGAGGAGGGAGAGAGGGAGGGGGGAGAGTGTGTCTGTCTGTCTGTCTGCTATGGCCATACAATTTAAATTCTGTGTTTTACTTGGTTAAAAACTGTTGTTTGAAAATAGTAAATGTATGTGTACATGTTAGGGATACTTTCGTGTCATAATCACTGTGAATGGCTTAGAGAAGAAATCTCTGAATCATGTTTTATCAAAGTTCCCAAATTTCAGCAATAAACGATAATTTTCTGTCAGATATGCACTCGTGGGTTCGTAATCATACAATCAATGACTTTTGGCAACTTTTTATATTATTGCCATGGAGGGCGTCAATATTTTTTAATCATTTCGCAAGATGGAAGCAATATAGTGTCGGTTGAGTCATGAGAAACAGCATTAAGTACGTATTTCATGGATTACAGGGGATAGTAAAGAAGTGATTACAAAATACAATGGACATCAAATCACGATTTTTACAATATTTATTTCCAAGTTTTACAGATTATGAAAAGATGAAAAGAAGCAATCGAGAGTTCTATTAACCCAGCCTTATTACAAGAGGAAAGAACAAACTAATATATAACACAGTGAGAGTGAGTATGTTTCTGAAAAACAACCACTTTGTACTGTATATTTGCATATAACATGGGGAGGAAAAGGGGGCGATAATTATGACTGTGGCAAGCCAACTTTCAACTTACTAGGATAGATACAATCTAAAGATATTAGTCTAAAATGTTTATATACACTATCTATTACCACTGACGTAATTATATTCAGTACAGCTGTGTTGTTGATAGCTAGTTTTTTTCTCAAGTGATGCTACATTCAACCTCATTTCTAACTTTCAGCATTTCACTCTCTTGATTTTTAGGCGATTAAAATCCGTGCAATCAAGGCAACACTATCACCCCACTTGTGTAATCTACCACATTGAACAAATAACTTTAGTCTGTGTCTATCATAGTCAGCTGAAAGTTAGCTTTGCACAGTAAATGTTAAGATTTAATATTCATTGTCCCTAAATAATAACAGGTTATAAACAAACCCATAAAAAATCCTCAGAAAATCTATACAAGTATTTCCATTATAAAATACCCATCTACAAAAATAGATATAAACAAGTTTTTGAATAAATATTCCAATTCAATCTATTATCCAAGAAATTAACCCTGATTTTATGTAAAACACCCCCTTTTTTATGTACAGTGGACTAATGAACATAGGAAATCATTCAGCTGTACTATTTTCAATATTTAAAAAGTGATGAATTACAAGTAAAAGTACATGTTCAATAATTTATGAAGTATTTGGGTTTGATGTGTATACTATGTGTATACTATGTAGTGGTTGGGCAGAAGATCTTCACAAGCAGGCACTTTTTAAAGGGGTGCACCACTCCATGAAATAAAGGTATTTTCACAAACCTGGGATTCAGGAGAGTCATTTCATGATTTTACATCACCAACGTTATGCATGATTTCAGAGAAATGCCAATTTGAATTTCAGTCTCATTTGGGGGATTTTTGCTATGAGATACATTGCCTCATGGGAGTTAGCAGAAATGCATATACAGTAGGTGAACAATGAATATTCATGGCATTTACACAAGATAATATGCACTTAGAGAATGCCCCAATATCATTTACTTTTCACAATTTATGTGTAATATTTGCATCATGTAAACATTAAAATACTCCAAAACTCATATTAGACATTATTCCCCAATACTTTTCTTCCTTCAGCCAAGGAAAATACGAGTGACCTAAGGAGCCTTGTCACTACGAGATGCTAGACAAGTAGTGATAAAACCCTTACTTCACGAGTATTTTCCAGCTGAATGAAGAAAAATATTGGAGAATAACATAATTATACTAGTGCCAGTAATATCAAAGAAAAACCGGTGAAAGTACATTTTTTGTAATGATAATTATGAACGTTACTTCGAACACAGCAGAACTAGTGACGTTGACACGAGTGGTCATGACGTAGAACAACCAGGGTATAAATTCTATATTTTTTTGTTCAACTCGGCTTGTGTATGGTATAATCATTCCTACTGACTGTGTTACCCGTTTAATACAACTGATCAGCAAAGAAAAACAAAAGGAGCAACAACAAAAATTGATATAAAGAAACACATTCCTTTATATCTTGTAGTTTCTAGTTTACAGTTTCTAGTTTACAGTTTCTAATGTACAGTTTCTAGTTTACATTTTCTAGAATACATAAAAAAAGACCAACAGTATTGATGATATGAGGTTACTTGGTCCAATTTGCATTATACAAGTTTAATTGTTTTCACCTGCACTGTCTAAACTCAACATAAATATAACAGCCATTATAGTAAATCAACAAGGAGTGGGACTTTACCGCTAAAACTTATATTCGAAATATTCTTGTCTTCCTAAAACTTTTTGGCACAACTAAATTTCTTTTAGAATGAAATGATAATATTTTTTTAATGTTAAACAGTGGCTTTATGATATCAAGATCATTTGAGTCCTTTACAAGGTTCCTCCTGATTGGCTGTGAAGCCTTCAGAAAGTTCCTACTCATTCGCTGATGTGAAGCCTTTGAAGGTTCCTATTAATTGAGTGGTGTGAAGCCTTTGAACGTTCCTATTGATTGGCTGATGCACAGGTGTGAAGACCTCAGAGGTTCCTACTGATTGGCTGATGTGAAGCCTTTGAACATTCATACCGATTGGCTGATGTGAAGCCTTTGAACATTCCTACTGATTGGCTGATGTGAAGCCTTTGAACATTTATACCGATTGGCTGATGTGAAGCCTTTGGACATTCATACTGATTGGCTGATGTGAAGCCTTTGAACATTCCTACCGATTGGCTGATGTGAAGCCTTTGAACATTCCTACCGATTGGCTGATGTGAAGCCTTTGAACATTCCTACCGATTGGCTGATGTGAAGCCTTTGAACATTCATACCGATTGGCTGATGTGAAGCCTTTGAACATTCCTACCGATTGGCTGATGTGAAGCCTTTGAACATTCCTACCGATTGGCTGATGTGAAGCCTTTGAACATTCATACCGATTGGCTGATGTGAAGCCTTTGAACATTCCTACCGATTGGCTGATGTGAAGCCTTTGAACATTTCTACCGATTGGCTGTTGTGAAGCCTTTGAACATTCATACCGATTGGCTGATGTGAAGCCTTTGAACATTCATACCGATTGGCTGATGTGAAGCCTTTGAACATTCCTACCGATTGGCTAATGTGAAGCCTTTGAACATTCCTACTGATTGGCTGATGTGAAGCCTTTGAACATTCATACCGATTGGCTGATGTGAAGCCTTTGAACATTCCTACCGATTGGCTGATGTGAAGCCTTTGAACATTCATACCGATTGGCTGATGTGAAGCTTTTGAACATTCCTACTGATTGGCTGATGTGAAGCCTTTGAATATTCCTACTGATTGGCTGATGTGAAGCCTTTGGTAAGTTCTTCCTGAACTACACATATTATTCTAATAATTGACAATACATACAGAACCTTTCAAAGGCTTCACAATATACCATCAATTTTGAAGATCAGTACACTATGTAATTTTCATACATAATCTCATAAGTTGCTGTTTCTACTATCACTGAGCCATCCACCATGTGTGCAGTATCCATTCTTGGTTATCAAGAGAGGCGGGTGAGAGCGAGGATAGGTGGGGTGGGGGTGTGGGGGTGTGGGGGTGTGGGGTCTAAACCATTTCATAAGTTGTTGTTTCCATCATCACTCACCCCTCTGTGTTGTATCCATTCTTTGTCATCATGAAAGAAGGGTGAGAGAGAGGAAGGGTGAGAGCTAAACCATTTCATAAGTTGTTCTTTCCAATATCACTCAACCCTCTGTTGTATATATGTAGTATTCATTCTTGTTATCATGGGAGGATTTGGGGGGTGAGAGTGAAGGATGGAGGGTGTTTGATGAGATGGGATGGTACTAAACTGTTTCGTAAGTTGCTGTTTCAACTATGACTGACCCCTCTGTTGGGCGTGTTGTATCCATTCTTGGTCCCTGAGTTTTGGTAACCTGGAGAAGACAGAAGAGACAATACTTTAATGTTTTGACTACATGTATGTGGTCAAAGTAATATACACTATAAAGTATGTCTCCTTTGTATATGTAAGTAAAGTGTGATAATCTTGTACAGTTAGAAATACCTTTACATCATATGGTGAAATATGTTCACTATCACTCTCACACACACACAAACACACACACACACAAACACACACACAATACACACACACACACACACACACACACACACACACACATAGCCCCCTACCTTGTATATGTCTCCTGTCATCAGTAACTTACCTCGTTAACAAAGAGACATATGGTCTCAAAGTATCCATCACTCTGCCATGTTTCATTATGTGTTCCATTTTCAAATTTCACAAGTCGTTTACCTATTGCTCCTGAGGCCTACAGTTATTAAAAGAGAAATAAATACTACTTACACTCCAAACCAAAAACATTGTTGAATATGCAAATGAGTGTGCAAGTGTTCTCTACTCACAAATCACATGAACGCAGTTATATTTTTTATGAAATTAGTTTTGGATAAATGTATGTCATCATACAGAACCACATCACATGTGAATGCCAGTGTGGGTACTCAGGATACGTGTGCACTCGTGTTTGTGGTGTGTTCTGCTTCACTTTCCTAATCACCTTCCTCACTGAAGTACGACTGCAGATAAAACTGCAAGCACCCATGCATATAACCTCCATTGTCATGTGGTTCATTGTGATGTGTAGTGGTCAAAAAATAAAGAGGTGTCTGGAATAATTTGCAGAAATGACAGAATTAGCAATGCAGAAATGACACAAACTATCCTAATGCAGAACATTACATTGTGTTCAGGTTATCAGAAAAGAAAGAAGATTGCATAGTTTGCCACTGGGGGCGCTAGCATATATTGTTATGGGAGTACACACATACCTGAAATAACGCTTGCATCATTCTTGGTGGTATAAGTTCATCTTGCATCCCTGACAAAAATAATGTTGGTGCTTTCACACGTGGAATCTTTTTCATACTTAAATACTGAAGTATAAAAACAAAATAATGCTGTCATTTGAGGGAACTTTCTGGAGGGTCATTATCAGAGTTATGTTTCACCTTTGTCCTTGAGTTTGATTTGTCTTAAATACTTTACAATAGTATGAAGCTACTGATAGTTATCCATTTCATTAAAGGGGTTTGCCACTCCAGGAAATAACGACATTTTCATAAACTATGGGTTTATAGAGAGTCATTTTATGACGTTACATCATTTACAATTACTTGCGATTTCAGAGGACATCAAGTTGATCTTATGCGTTTATACTAGGTATCCTTGTTGTGGGCCTTTGAATCATGTGTGAAATACTACATTCATGGTTGAACAATGAATATTCATGAGATGTTTTACACTGAAGGGAATAGGCACTTAGGAGTCATGAATATTCATTGTTCAACCATGAATATATTATAAAATTTGTTTATAAAGTTTATGGAGATGTTTCTGTTTCTTGGTGTGGCATTCCCCTTTAAAATCATAGCCACTAGAAACAATGGAAGTGCATTTCTTTACAAAAAAATAGTGCTTCATGTGGACTTAGGGTGTCGAATGATAAGTAAATACAGAATTTATCAAACGTCAAACATCTTTCCTATGTACACATTGCGATAAAAGGTAGACAACATTTTCACCATTTGAACTACAGCAGAAATATCGAAGGGACCGCTGAAAGACTTTGTATCATACACATTTTATGTTCCCCAAGAACAATTTAGATAGATAAGAAACAGGCTTCCCACAGACCAGTCACGACAAATATAAACAATACCATCCGGTCCCAACTGATACACAGACACACACAAAGTCCTTGGAACAAAGAAGCTTTTTAATGACATCACATTGCAGGCTTAGATTTTGACACATACCAATTGATGATAGCAAGAATTTGAGTCTGCTTGCATAGTTCCCGTGATGACGTGTGTACACATACAGTGTTTGCTTGTCAGCAGGAATGTGGTGTTGCTTATATTTGTAATAACTTGTCTGTGGAAAGCCTGTTTGTTATCTATCTAAATTGTTCTTGGGAACATAAAATGTGTATGATATGCACAGTCTTTTGGCGACCCTTAGATTTTTCTGCTGTAAATATCATAATTTGCATCTTGTAGCTTTTTCTATAAAACTGAATTTTAAAAAAAAAGAGGGCACGACCTTCTTTCCAAATGTCAACTTTGACATAAAGTATATATATTAGCTTCGTTGGTTGTATAGCTTGAATCTTCCAAACAAAATCGTTAAAAGGAACTATGCAGCTGTTTGTCTCACGTGAAAAATCTCTCCAAAAGATTTAGCTTTCTCTTTGCAATCTAACTTTAATCTTAAAACATACAAAAGACATTCAGATTACCTTATTTTTATGACACCAAAGTGGCAACCATTTCAAAACAGGAACATTAAAAATAATATTTGCAACATCAGGAATACTTGTAAATGTATTTTCAACAATAAGTGCACACAGTTGATCTCTGTATTCTGGCTCTGATGCTAGGTTGATAGCAACACCGCCCCCTAGTGACCGACCAAACAGTATTAGTTTGCTTGGGTTTATATCACTCCTCTTTGAAAGGTAGTCAACGGCGGCTTGTGCGTCTTTATAAAAGCCTGAAAAGGAAAAGCGTGCAGTAAGAAGGATGGTCAGTGAATAGATAGCATTTTAAGTTTTACAATTGTTACCCCTGACACGGATCAATGATGGCACAACAGCCCTTATGCTTCAACAACTCTCTGGTGAGCATACAATCCATTGCAGCCACTACGCACATAGGATTAAAACATTCACCGTGCAACCTCTATCTTACCAGGTCCCCAATTATACAGCTGGGTGGACTGAGGCACAAGTGTGGTTCATGTCTTGCCCAAGGACTTTAGCCAATCAGAAGCAAATGGTGGCAGCGAGGCTCAAACATGCAAGCTCCAGATAAATGTTGACAAACAGCATGAAAAGTCAGGAGACATACATGTAAGATGGTAAATTATCAACTTAGAATCCGTGAAGCTAAACACTATCTCTTGTTTTGGTAACATATTTACGTTCCATCAATTATTTGTTTGCCGTCCTTGGATTTCTCCAAAACCTACCAGACAGACAGTGGGAAAAAACAAACACAGAAAAAAACACAATGCTAGCATTTCATGTAAAATTGACTTGCTGTTGATTCATTTTCTGTCTGTACCTAAATCTAATATCATCACTAGGCAAAGCCCATAAGCTCATGCAGATTAGATTCATTTGTGACTGGCTGCCTCACGATGATATTGTAGATAGCGCCCTCTGTGTGGAGAATGCATATATTATATAGAATGTGCATGCGTAGTCATTGCGCCACAATGCATCCTTGGGTAAAACCACCAAAAAAACATTGCATAGTATGTAGGACGCACATGCGTACCAGTTCCTGAGCCGATTTGCGGCTGTGCGCAAACTATTGCACTGGTGAAATATAAATGTCAAGGTCCAAATTTTGATTGTTTTAAGCAACTAGTTAGAAATATGTGTGGTTATTGTGAAGATATTTGAAGAGTCTTTCCATTCACAACAGTATGAAATACAGCCTTACACGGAAATTTTGAGCAAAACTAAATGTGTTTGTTTTTTTCGGACGGCAACCAAAGAATTTGAATTGATGGTACCTTACCTTCTTCACTAGGGGAGCCTTCACTTTTTCCGAATCCCCTGTATTCCACCAGTAGTACATTGCATCCACAAAATGAATGAAGGGCTTGTGAGTTGAGGAGTCTAATGATTAAAAAATAGTAAGACATATAAAAAGACTACACGAGCACATTCTACAAAATACATCATTCACTTTGTTACACTTCAAGATATTTTGACTGCTATTACTTAATTTACAACAAATATTAGGAGTGTGTCTTTTTTTGTGAAACACAAAATATTACCACTGTTTCCCTGGAATGATGTCCCGTTCTACAGTACAATATGGCTCTTTGTAGCCTGGAGTCCATACTGTCCTGTTCTACAATATAGCATGGCTATTTGTAGCCTGGAATCCATACTGTCCTGTTCTACAGTATAGCATGGCTATTTGTAGCCTGGAATCCATACTGTCCTGTTCTACAGTATAGTATGGCTATTTGTAGCCTGGAATCCATACTGTCCTGTTCTACAATATAGCATGGCTATTTGTAGCCTGGAATCCATACTGTCCTGTTCTACAATATAGCATGGCTATTTGTAGCCTGGAATCCATACTGTCCTGTTCTACAATATAGCATGGCTATTTGTAGCCTTGAATCCATACTGTCCTGTTCTATAGTATAGCATGGCTATTTGTAGCCTTGAATCCATACTGTCCTGTTCTACAGTAAAGCATGGCTATTTGTAGACTGTCGACAGTCGCTCGCGCCTTTTTTTCCTCCGTTTTATCTAAACTCCGATCCGGCGCAACACTAGTCTAATCGCAAACTGATATCGAGGGCCGAAGGCTCGGGCCTTCGGCCTTCAACCATTCGGGCCTTCGGCCCTCAATATCAGTTTGCGATTATACTAGTGTTGCGCCAGATCGGAGTTTAGATAAAACATAGGAAAAAAAGGCGCGAGCGACTGTCGACAGTCTAGGCTATTTGTAGCCTGGAATCCATACTGTCCTGTTCTACAGTATAGCATGGCTATTTGTAGCCTGGAATCCATACTGTCCTGTTTTACAATATAGCATGGCTATTTGTAACCTGGAATCCATTCTGTCCTGTTTTACAATATAGCATGGCTATTTGTAGCCTGGAATCCATTCTTTCCTGTTCTACAGTATGGCATGGCTATTTGTAGCCTGGAATCCATACTGTCCTGTTCTACAGTATAGCATGGCTATTTGTACCTGGAATCCATACTGTCCTGTTCTACAGTATAGCATGGCTCTTTGTAGCCTGGAATCCATACTGTCCTGTTCTACAGTATAGCATGGCTATTTGTAGCCTGGAATCCATACTTTCCTGTTCTACAGTATAGCATGGCTATTTGGAGCCTGGAATCCATACTGTCCTGTTCTATAGTATAGTATAGCATGGCTATTTGGAGCCTGGAATCCATACTGTCCTGTTATACAGTATAGCATGGCTATTTGGAGCCTGGAATCCATACTGTCCTGTTCTATAGTATAGCATGGCTATTTGGAGCCTGGAATCCATACTGTCCTGTTATACAGTATAGCATGGCTATTTGTAGCCTGGAATCCATTCTGTCCTGTTCTACAGTATAGCATGGCTATTTGTAGCCTGGAATCCATACTGTCCTGTTCTCTAGTGTAGTATAGCACAGCTATTTGTAGTCTGGAATCCATACTGTACCAGAAATTCATGCTATATTGTTCGACATCAAGTTAACTGTGTTACAGCTAAGATTGATGGAAAGATATATCAACATTTGTTTATACATTCAGTTTTCTTGTGTAAAACTAACAGGACTGATAATCTATTGTTGAAGTTTATGAACCATTTCACGGCCTTCTGTAAAAATCTCTGTGCAATGTATTTTTCAAAGGAAAGGGAAAAACTTGATAACATACCTATGCCCGATATTACCAGCATTGCCATGGAAGAATACAATTGTAGGAGCAAGTGCTATCACCTCAGCTCTCTGTTTTAAAAGTATTGCATTAATTTTAACACCATCATTTGTAGTAATAAATAGATTTTCATAAGGCACTCCGAAGACATGCGGAGACATGACATACATCCTTGAAGATTCTGGTTGGTCAGGATAGTACAGGAGACCGTCTTGGTAATTATATACAATACCTGTCAAGGAAAATACAGGTAATAATAATACTAATTATAGAACTTTAACATTTGAGTTATTGATTGTGTTTGTATTTCAGTGTTAGATTATTTATAATTAAAGGAAAGCTATGGATCCAAACTAAGCCTTTATTAGGCTGTAAACAAAAACTGGAATACTGATACATGAAAAAAAAAACGACAAAAAAAAAACCTCCCTTCCTTCCTTCAAAAGGAAGCATGTCTGTCCTTCAACAGTCTGAACGGAGCTAACCATTTCCCATATATCACCTAAGTTTTCAGCCGCGTTTTGGATGAAAAATTTTAATGAGAATAAAAATGGCGACTGTCTTGGCAGTAGAAGGTCAAGTTCAATCTGACACAAATATGAAGCTAAATCTACTTACATACTATATTTCCATCGTCGCAAACCACAGCCTGTTTTACAGCACAGTTCTTAACATGCCACCCTACTTTCATTTCGAAGTGTAGCGGAAGAAATAACAGCTCTGGTTTGCGAGAATGTATATTTCATACACATTATTGTGTACATGTATCCTTAGTATTTACATAGGGTATTCTGACTATTCACCTCATTTGATGATTTTTCAGTATGAATTAAAACACTTGGCTATACATTGTACTTCTTACTTACCGAAAAATGCAGAACACATTAAAAAAAACACAAGAATTCCACCAAACTGCCAATAGAGTAAAAACAGTAGAAGAACTCCTGCACTGCAGAATCTCCAGAATTTCAATAGAATATTGAGGACAAGAGTACCAATGAATTCTATAAGTTCAAATCCTGTGTTTTTTCCAGGATGTCCTGAGTGTATTTTATCACTTTGACCTTCATTGTTCGAGTCCTGCTTCCGGAGTTTGGGTTTTGCCATTGAAGAATACTGATCACTGTAGCTGCTGGTATTAGCTCTGGATTTCATTTGAGCTTGTGTTCATTTAACAATAGACACTACAATCTAATGTGTAACCAACCTAAAAAGGATAAACATATTCATTATCAACTATGGTTTTATGATATACATTTTGGTATCTTCAACAGAACAATCTAAGCCAATCCTAAACATTTAAGAACTAGCAGTTTCGTGTGGAATGTAATTTTTCGTAAAATTGTACTTTTTTAATTGAAATGGCCAAAAGCCTCACAAAAGTTAGGAAGTACAGTACACTGTACAGCCACATACACACATGATAAGCATGCATCACGCTCGGGATCGTGTGAGATTTTATGTCATCAGATAGGACTATGTACACAGTAGACCTAGAAGGGGATCAAGTCAAGTACTCCTGCCCACAGGCTGCATATAGGAGTAACATTAAATTTAGAAAAACATAAACAATTTTTATCAATAAATGATAACATTACATAATACATATGTAATATTTGGGATATTTTTTATTTTACTCGTTTCTGTATGTACTGGAAATATTGTACAGTAACCTCTTCCGCAAAGGTATCAGTGATCGGCCCATTCAGATCGATCGATGTAACATCCAAAACCTAACAATATCTCATTATGAAAATCTAAACGAATGTAAATACTTACCGTTTCGATGTAGTACTGTTGGATTTATTGGTTTCAGCATACAAGTTTATTCTACAGAGCAAAGCTACCAATTTTAGTTCAGTCGTGAAATGTAGGTCGACGTATCCATGGAGGCGGCCATTTTGATTATCCCACAATCCAACCTCGTATTTGTTGCAACATATTTGCTCACAAAACAGCAACAAGAATGTCGTTAAATTGAACGCGATGAAAACAGAATGTCGAAGCAGAATAAAACTCTAAACTGACAAATGCCTCAGCGAAACATGAATATATCTGCTGACTTTCATAAATATTTATATTAAAATGACAATTTGACAAGGCTAAGGGGTCTGTAATATTTTTGACTGGGTTGGGGAGTGTAGTGACCCGAAAGGTCAAGTTATTTGTTTATATTTTTAAGGTTACGCTTGATTGCATTCAAGAAAGCGCGAGACTGTAGTGAATTTCATGCAAGGAGGCATCATGGTGCCACGTAGCAAACAAGCAAGGTTCTAAAATATCTGCAATACAAACAGAAGTTGGCCACAGAATCACAATCGATCGTTGAGGGCGTCGTCAACTCCCGCTGAAGAATCAACTTGATACCCACTCGATGCCAAAATGCTGATATACAAGCAATTTTAAAATTAGGCTGCTTAAATTTCCTTTCATGTTCTATCTAGGCATACAGGGTGCTTGAGAGGGAGTGCACTTTTCATAAAAGTTGTATATTCTCTGATCAAAACTCTGGAGAATAAATTTGGAAATTTTCCACTCGCTCACTCACTCACTCACTCACTCACTCACTCACTCACTCACTCAAGAAACTTGTTTGAAGTTCGCTCAACATTTGACCAGTTAAAAGTGAAAACACTTTTATTTTTGTGCCAATCCTGATCATATCAAAGACACAGTAGCTGGAACATTTGGAGTATTTCATGTTTTGAAACTGTTATTTTGCGATAGTTTTACGTGTTTAAAAAAAGTTGCCTGAACTTATAATCACGAAGAATGTAGCTTGGGGAAGTGTGGACAACTAGAAATTTGCTTTCAAACATTCAGTGATTCGCAATTATTACTGGACAATTAGAACTTTGTTTGCATAATTTTTTTGGAGAGAGTGTTTACCAAACAGCAACAATTGTGTTAGCATTATTTTGGATTTTGGTGGTATTTGAATATGATTTCCAAACAATAGACCTTTCCAAAATTTGACATGGTGGCGCTCTACTTCCTGTCTGTGTGTACCTTGGGGGTATACATGGTATAGGTTACTCAGTTTAATCATAGAGCACTGCTGCTTTCCTCGATGTCTGAACAATATGGAAACATCCCTGAGTTACACTTCTACAGAACACCAAGGGACAAGTGTCTTAAAAAACAGTTCTATGAGGTGATAATACCCCCAAATTTGAGCAAGGGCATTGTATTCTCAATTTCCTGTTTGCAGTCTGCAATGGCCAATTGGAATTTTGTTTGAATAATTTTAGCAGCAAAGTGCCAAACAGGACAAGTTGTTCACCTTATTTTGGAGGGAAAGACCTTGATAGTAAGTAAACCATTTAGGCCTTAAAAAAAATGTTTGGTTTCGGTTACCTAACCTAGTTTTTCACTGCCGACCCTATATCTTTTTTTTACATATTCGAGAAAAAATAATAAAATCAAGAAAATTGTAAAGTCTCATGAGAAATAGTGGATGCAGAAACTGACCAACTTAAAAATACACTATAAAACTGTTCTTCCAATCTGTAATGGCTGTACATCTGATGGGAAGAAACCAACAACACAGAGACCATATGGAAAACAATGGAAAACATAACTACCTGAACTAGACCCTCACACATGGAAAAAAAAAGTCAAAAAAAAAGTCAAAAAAAAAAATCTACCTACATTCTAAAAATTGAGCGTAATCATAACCACACAATTTTGTTTACGTCTTAACATTCTAATCAGGAAAACATAACTTGAAAATAGTAAAGTCTTTATTTATGATCATGAAATATATTTTCCTACATTGCTTGCAACAAAGATGGAATGTATATCATTATTAAATAGTGCATACATATCACATAATTCATTTCCAACTTTGACTCGTCTGTTTACACCGCAATCTTTGTTTTGGATTTTCTGTCTCACAAGCTGACAGCAAAGCAAAACACAGATCGTAATGTAAAATGGCTAAATTTTCAACTAAAATGATATTGAAATTAAGTGACTGCTAACTCCTTTTCATTTTTTTTGTCTGAATTACAGTCAAGTCAAAGAAAGGTACATTACAACTGCTGACACCAAACCGTGGACGAATGGAACCTATTACAAACAGGGAAAGTAAAGAACTTAATTGAATTAATAACACTTGGCACAGCATATTGGACGTACAGAGACTTGTATTACATTCCATCATTTGATAAGAACAGCTGTATGGCCACTTTGCATACAAATTTCCAGTTTCCCTGGTACTTCTTGTACAAATACAAGTCTTTGCTGTTCCAACATGCTGTGCCAAGTGTTATTGATCCAATTCATTTGTTTACTTTCCCTGTTTGTAACCTTCCATTCATCCACAGTTTGGTGTCAGCAGTTGTAAAAGCAGGTACAGCAAAATGAATGGTTAATTTCTATATAAAATCAAATTTCTATATCACATACAATATATCTATTTTACTCTCATTGTTGAGTCTATTCAAAACTTTATCTTTTGCAAAGTAGTATATTTTATTTCAAAAAATTGACCTTTGAGTTGTCTAACCTTGGTTTTATCATCTGATCAAACTGTTTTAAATATCACAAACTTAAGGGGCCCAATTTAAGTCATGTGACAGTAACTATATCAAAGACTACACTATGATAGAAACGAAGTGATCTAAAACAAGTGATCTATAGTGCAAAAAGAAACATTTGAAAAAAAAGTACAATATAAAGGATGAAAAGAAAAACTTAATTATTCAAGCAAACGACAAATTCAAGCAAAAGTTTCACAACTTTTAAAATAAAGACAAATTGAATGATCAGTGTAATACAGGTACTTCCAAAATATTTTTGAAAGGAATTCCTACACAATTTTCTACAGAATGTTTGGTCAAACCTGAGAAACCACTCTTGAAGCTATCTAATATTGTTCTGATTCTAAGCCTGTATGGCTCCATTGAAAGGCTCTCTGAGTATACAGGTAGAAATATGGAAACCATCCCTTACTGACGGCTTAGAGTGCCTACAGTAGATCAACTATACAAGTACTCAAGCTGGGTTTGACAGGCTCCTATGCATCGATACATCAGTTGCCATAAGTGGCACCCGTATTTTCATTTCTGAATGGTTGCCTATGACAACTGTAAAAACAAGATGGTGGCATGTCTGTATGTCTCACGACATAGTATTAAAATAACAACACTTCTTTTTGCCATAAAAGAGGTAATCCCACTCCTGGAAATAGATGTATTTTCATAAACTTTGAGTTCTGGAGTAATTTCATGATTCCATAGCACAAATTTTGCACAATTGCCAACAAACAACAAATTGTAAAGCTATTTATGAGTTCAACTTTTCCTCTTGAGACTTAGCAGACATACATATTCATTAGATGCACACTGAATATTCATGTCTGCATGACTTTTTCTCTCAAAGTAATGAGCAGTTAGGTGTGCTGAATATTCATCTAATAAATATGTATGTGTTGTTTTGATGTACGCAACCACAGAATTGATCTCATATTTTGAGCTTCAATGCTAAAATTCACTTCTTTGTACCCTAAAATGTGTTATTTCACAAATATGTAACTACGGTAGTATTTAGCCATTTTAACTGCATTTGATTCTATGCATTTCTTTCACTTGTATCGACAATACTTAAAGGCTGAGGATTCATTGCTACATTCCCCGCCTTACAATCTTAACCTCAATGTTTGCATCCCATGGTCTTGGATTAATCGTACCAGTGTAACCATTAGGATTACATAGGATCATTATTTTATTTTTATTTTTATTTTTATTTTTATTTTTTTTTGGGGGGGGGGGGGGGGGCAACTTGTTCTGTAGCTCTACATGACAACTGTTTTTCTCTTTCAAATTGGACTCCTAATTCAACATTTGCCACTAAACTATACATCTGTGCATTGCACTTTTTTTCTACAATGCATCTCTTAAAAGACATGTTCATCATAACATAAATCAACAGTTACAGAGAAGACACTCTGACAAAATTAAAAGCATTTGATCCTTTCTCCTAAAAATGTTCCATTTTTTCTTTTGTATTTGGTTTCTAAACTGCGACCTAAAACTCGGACACATAGGGTACTACTAGGGGAGACAGTGGATTACTTCTACTTTTTCTCTTCAACTTTTCTAACAAACTGTCTAAAATCTTCGGCTAGAAGCTCTGGTATTTCTAGCGCAGCAAAATGACCTCCAGTTGGCATTCTGGTATAAGTGACAAGTTCTGGATATATTTGTTTCGCCCAGACATATGGTATGTGGCCGATTTCATATCTCAATGCGACTACGCCAGTTGGTACCTTCAATTTGTAACTGAAAATCAAGAGAGAAAATAACAGTCAGTGAAAACTATAGATTAAATTTCTCTCAGAAAGTTTAACAACTTTTGCTTTCGTTTGTCCTCCTAGCATCACATCCCTGTGAAAAATTATTGGTATTTGTAGTATCTGTTAGTGTGTGTGGATCATTCATAGACTTGGCTAATGCACTATTGCTTGCTTGCACACTATGTTTATTCTAGTACCGGTACTACTGGTTAAAGTTAAGTACACACCATTGTAATCATGATATCAGGTCCTTAGAATGTTGGGTAGTGTTAATAACTGGTCGTATAGATTACATAGTAGTTTTCATAGATACTACAGTATAGTATCATTTTTATCCAACAGAATGAGTTTCCTTTTACTACATCAATCTGATTAAAATCTGATGTGGTGAAAGCAGCTAGATGTCCTTATTTACCGCTATTCATCGTGTTGTGACATTTGTTTTGTTCAGAGTGATCGCCGCCTTTGATCACTCAGTTCGAAAACAAACGACACAAAGCGATGGAAATAGAGGTAAATAAAGCATTTAGACGCTTTCATCACATCGGATTTTAATCAGATTGGTACTACGTGTACAGTTCTGTTCAACAATTCCTTTCTGAATGGCTGACCTCCTGATTTGCAAGCCTTGCGATTTGCTAGCCGAGTATCAGCCTGGTGCTAACATATGTAATTATAAGATTGTTGCAGGCATTACAACTTCCAGATGTTGAAGTGAAAGATTAGTGTCAGTATAGAACTTGAAAGGGATGGTTCACTCCAGGCTCTGCAGGTGCCAGCCAGGTGTCAGCATGAGGCTAGTATTACAACATAATGTATGGTGCTTTTTAGTTGCTAATACATGCTAATGACGTGTTGGCACCAGTGGAGTGTTAGAACCAAGTAAGCACCAAGTTAGTTAGACACTAGCGCCAATATATCCTGATTCCAGTGCCAAGTAATCCAGATGCTAGCACCAAAAAAAGCCTAATGCTGGGCCCTTCAAGCAAAAATTTGAAGAATACGAGACTTAAAAAATTTATCCTATCCTGGGTGCTAGTCTATTTCTCTCCCTCATTGCTTAGTAAAGCTAAGGTATACTACAGCAAATGTCAAAGTCACTTGTGTACATCAGGAGGGTCAACCCCCCCCCTCCCCCTCCCCCCTCCCCAACAGATATGTTTACTAAAAAAAAGCAATTATTAATACTTACTCGCTTGGTCCTGACAAGAGTTTAGGAATACTTTCCTTGTAGAATCTCATTGATGGTGCAATGTTACCATTAACCCAGTATATCATAACGTTTGTCAATACTTCATCTAAGGTGAAATATTTCTCCAATCTACCATCCTCAAAATCAAGATTTTCTGGATTTGTCCAGACACTGAACTTTTCTAGGATATATGCAGCCAAACCAACGGGAGAATCATTGAGGGCAAAACCTGTTTTAAAAAAAAAAACGAACAGAAAGTATGCATGAATAGAGGACTTTGGTTTGGTAACTTGTAAATGCAATTTACAGTCAATCGTTTGCCTGGGGTGTCTGGTTTTGTAAACTTGTAAATGTGTACATTCAATCACTCACTTGGGGTGTCTGGTTTTGTTATGTGTGAACGTATGAGACAATCACTGGTTTTGTAGCTTGAAAAAATGCATAAAGTCAATCTATTTTTGTAACATGTAAATTCATGAAGTCAATTACTCACCTAGGGGGTCTGGTTTTGTACTGTGTAAATGATATGAAGTCAATCACTCACCTAGGGTGTCTATTTTTGCAATGTGTAATTGTATGAAGTCACTCACCTAGGGTGTCTGGTTTTGTAGCTTGCAAATGCATGTATCCACTTTCTTGCAACAAGGTTGTGAATCTTTCAAATGCTGGGAAAATACGATCTACATCTTCTTCATCGACAACCAGTGTAGGAAAAAAACTACCTATTATCAGCTTAGCAAAGTAAAATGGCGGCTCTCCTAATGGCATGTTGGTGTGATAACCCAAAACATGGCTGTATAAGGAGAAGAAATTAATTCATAGTAAACATCACACCAATAAATGATGTACTCGTTAGCAACTCGTAGTAACAAAGTCCCCTTAGATCACTCATATTTTCCTTGGCTGAACGAAGAAAAATATTGAAGAAATAAACATCTATAAGTACTGACAATACTCGTATCATGCTTATACTCCAGAGAATGGTGTTGGGACATAGTATATCATTGGCTCAACTACAATGTGTTACATACATTAGACTAGAATACTGTCATGTATATATATCATATTCAACCATAGTCTGTAAGGTACAGACATTCGTGTCATGTATGCTATCAGCCAGCACTCAATGTCTGTACTATTCTATGGGACTGTGCCTGCTAGATCGAAGGATTTAGGCCACTCCTTGAACTTGTGATTAGAGGTTCAAACAGAGGTCATTATGTAGATTAAAAATCAAATAGACAGAATAGCTTCTGCTTCTGATGTTAAGAATTATTGTTGTTATATGTATGGTGATACTTGTTAATTGTTTGTACTTGATAAAATACCAGATTTTGGCCAGAAATTTACTTTATTATTGATGTAAGATTAGGTAGCTGATCTTATAAATCAGCACTGAAAGGCTAACATCACGGTCAGTTTGACACCTATTAGAACATACTGATATTTGATTGGCTGCAACCCAGTCTGGTTGCTTATATGGGAAATTGGGCAGATTAGTGCAGTCGTGGTTAAGAAGTCTGATAGGGCTGGCATATCTTACAGTTTAATTCAATCGCTGCTGTGGGATATTGCAATCTAACTTTAGGTTTGAATAAATGGCATGGCTGCTAGCACAATGCCTGGCATGGTAGGAGAAAAACGAGAGTAAAATCCCCTCATTACTGAATTGTACGCTATACATACCTTGGTTGAATCAGACCTAATGAAAATCCAATAGCTGAACCCCAATCACCACCTTGAATATAGTAACTCTCAAATCCCAACCTCACCATCAACTTATCAAAAACTCTTGCAGCTGCATAGACATCGAAACCTGTGAAAAAAATACAAGATATTAATAAAATTTATTATGATTAACAGTGATAACTTATAGGAATGACATATATTACAACAGAAGACTGTGTCATAGATATAGGTGTAAAAAAATGTAGGTAAAAACCCAAGTTTTGATTAATAACCTTTTCATCAAACTGAGGGTTAACGTTATACAGCGGAAGAGGCAGTCTATCCTAATACAATGAAAATGCTATAGAGAATATACAGCAAATCATAGAATGTTAGAAAAATAGAACTCAATGGTGAAAGAAGCACATCAACACTAGATAGAACAGACACATGCACCAATGGAAAGCGAACACCTAGTAATAAAATACAAGTGGTTAATTGTTAAATTGTTTACTAATTCCTTTGGACTCTGATGTTCCATGTTGAATACGCAATGGACGCGAGGAAAATCAGGATGTCTGTGTTTGTCGCTATGTAGATTTTATCTGTAACTATTAAAACTCATTGTAACTGGTGTTGTGTAGAATTTCTTCACAACTTGTATTTTTGTACCCGCTACTATATTGATTAGGCTCTTAACTAATATTTGTTACCTACCCCTGTTAACTATGTCCACTATCATGATGAATTTAATTGGGCTACTTCATGCAAATTATGGTACAAAGCATAACAATCGATGAGCAAATTACCAGATTAAATTTCCAACTCTGTTACTATGGCTTTCAAAACATTCTCAAAACCACTCGACAAAATATGAAACTATAATAACTACCTTGTTTATGGGGAGCTTCTGAGAAGCCATATCCTGGTATAGATGGACAGATAACTTCAAACGCATCATCTTCCGTACCGCCATGATTCAATGGATCGGTCAACATTGGAAGTATTTTGTAGAATTCGATAATGGAGCCAGGCCAGCCATGAATCATAATCAGTGGTTTGATTTTTTCTTCTGCGATACCTGTTGGCTTGACATGAATGTAATGAACATCAATGCCTTCAATGTTTGTTTTAAAATGGTCATACCGATTAAGTTTTGCCTGCTCCTTCTTCCAATCATAACTATTCATCCAGTAGTCTACAACTTTTTGCATATAATTGGCGTTGAATCCATAATGAGACTTGACGTCTTCAAGGGGCTCAAAAAGCCTAGATCGGCCTAATCTGAACTTCAGGTCATCGATGAATGTGTCGGGTACATTGATGTTGACTTGACGGATTGACGTATCTTCCTCCCCTTCTCCTCGTTCACCTCGACCCCACCAACCGTCACCGTATTCAGGTGGCTCTGAGCCAGACTGCGACATCAGCATTTTCCCAACAAATGTGCCTACTACTAAGGCAACAAGAAGTACACCTATTGTCAGCTTCATACCCATCTAGAAACAAAAATAAATAATGTATCACCGATTATCACCGATAATATCACAAATACAGTATTTCACTCAGTTGCTTACATTATACCTCTAGAAACAGCGCCCTCTATTGGTGAGTTCAGATAGTGTAATATAAGCGGGGAACACCACTTCACGAAATAAAGGTATTTTTTGTACACTTTGGGACCTGGAGCTATTTCATGATTTCACATCACATATTTTGCATGACTGCCAAGAAAGACCAAATTGAATCTTTTTTCACATTCATTGTTCTGTGACCATCTTTGCAGTAATGCCAATCCAGTGCTGCACGAGAGTCAATAGACATGCATGCGTATTGGATGAACAATAAATATTCATGATTCCTGAGTGTATATTACCAATAAAGTCATGAATATTATTTATTGCACATCTAACACATATGATATGCATGTCTGTTAAATCCCATGGGGGCAATGTTGGACCCCTGCTAGGTCAATGAATGTGAAACAATTTCCATTTGATGTTTCTTGGCAATGATGTGAAAAGTATGTGATGTTTAATCATTCACAAAATGACTCTCCAGAATTTAGTTTATGAAGCTTCTTTCACTTCCTACGATGGCTGCATTCCCCTTTAATTTAGCTTTTCGGCAGTCTTTCAAAATAACCATTGTACATGTATACACTTGTATATTGATAACCACAGCTTGGTATATTCTAGACTGTACAACTGCTACTTTACTGCCATTTTCATTTTTTAAATAAAACATTACATGAGTGAATTGGAGTGGGGAAATGAAACTGAGTGTATACATTTTAAGTCATTGATACAAATTCATTCTCGCAAACCAGAGCTGTTATTTCTTCCACCACACTTTGAAATGGTGACGGCGCATTAAGAACAGCGTCGTCAAACAGGCCGGGGTTTGCGACGATGTACGAAATTGCACAACAGCAACTGTGAAAAGAACAGTCTACAAAATTTGAAATCAAAAATAGTTTCAAATGTTCCTCAATATAAAATCTTTATTAACATAAAATAGAACATTTTGAGGAAACTAAAAAATGTCACAGACTTTTCACATGGGAAAATCATAACTTATAAAAGTATGTGCAAAAGTGCTGAATGGTTCTAATCAACAATCACTAACAATCAGGGCAAGCATGGTAACAAGACGCGACCGGAGATCACAGTCAGCTTTAAATCAGTCAGCCTAAAGTGGTCATTCTTGGTTAAAACATGATTGACTATGGTTGACCATCAAATGCCATTATTATAAGGTGACAAGGAAAGCAGGGAAAGTCTTCTTGTATTTTCTGAACACTCTCTTGATAATTTGAGACTCACTGTCTGTTAAAAATTTCATTTTAGGCAAAAGTTGTATCTTAACAGCCACCCAAATAATGAACATGTTACATGTCTCTGACCATCCTGTGAAAAAAATAATTAGAGAAAATCACAGCAAACACATGGCTGTTGACCTGTATAACAGCTGTTATAACATGGTGGGATACTATACTATAGCTAGCCTGTTTATGATGTTGAGATACATCATTAGCTAATCCATGGACCCTCCACCAACATTGAGGGTCTATATAGCTAATCATACGACCTTCTCAGCCAAGAGAATATGAGGGCCGAGGAGGTAAAATTAGCTAACAATGTATCTCGGCATTGCAGTAAAACTAGCTATTCTACAACAGAGTTTGTCATTAAGTGTATTGTCACGTGTTTTTGAAAGATTTTGTAAAAATGTGTAAAAAGAATACTCATAAGCACAGACAAGGTAGAAAGTGATACCATGGAAGTATTGCTATACTTCCATGGTCATACCATAGAGGAATGTACACTCACTGATTATAAATAAAATGATCTGATAATTTGTGACACTTTGTCAAGATTTATGCCTGGATGTTAATCAAAGGAATATAAACAAAATGTATATATGGAAATAGTGTCAAATTAAACTATCTGTTAGTGTTCTATTGTATTCAATAATTAACCCATTACTTAGCACTGAATGGATAAACACAAAGAACTTTTTGTCAAGGAATTGTTTATTCATACATCATTTCATTTCTAAAATATGGTCACTTTTTCGTCATCTGTTTACACATCATCTACAGGATTGCATGTCTGCCTATACTATCATCGTAAACATTCATACCTAAAGTGAAGTTTTTACTAGATTAGATTGGATTATTTACATAAATGAGAAACACGAGTTTGACCCTTTCCCTCAGACCACTAAAAGAAGCTTAGATTTGAGCCCTTTCTCATCAATTCCGATGGTTTTTCAGAATTGTTTTATTTTAAATTGTCAATAAAGTGTGTTTTAATTTTTACGATAACTTATCTGGCGTGCATATCTCCTTTCCTGATAGCTGCAATAATTGTAGCGTTTGATGTGATTCTGAGGGCTTTTTCGTCTGTTTTTGTGCCTTTTTTCGTTCTGACGTTTAACCCTAATCAAACGCTACAATTCCTCTAATGCAAATAGACGGAAGCGATTCAGATCTGAATCGCAAAGTTGGGCGGACTTTTCTGCTAAATTACGCCTTACCTGGCAAAATATCGGATATTTCCTAACGCCAACATTAATTACGGAGCCTTCAAGACCAAAGAAGTGTTCAGAGGTACTCCAGTTCCGTCAAAATCGGCAAATGTAGCAAGGCATGCAGCAGTTTGAAACGGGTAGTACGTTGACCCCTGGCTCACGTTTTCAATGTGGTCTCGTCTATTTGCATTTGCGATTAGAGGAATTGTAGCGTTTGATTCGGGTTAAACGTCAGAGCGAAAAAAGGCACAAAAAACAGACGAAAAAGCCCTCAGAATCACATCAAACGCTACAATTATTGCAGCTACTTTCCTGAATGCTATTCCGAATAAGAAATTGAAGGCGGGGAACCAAAGACCTTGAGACTTGCACTGTATTTATCAATCATTTATCGTCTGCACACACCATATCTGTACCCCACCCCAAAAGTTTGCATCTTTAGATATTAATGATGTACCTATCATTAAAAAAAGGGAACAACTCCAAAACGAAAGATATGTGAATATATTAGCACCGTAGGACATGTACAAAGTTCTCAAAAACTTTGAACCACACACGAGTACACGCAGTCGAACACAGCATGATGCGTCCACGCGAACACCGGAAGTGGTATCTTTAGTGGAGTTCGTTACCCTGGGTTGCCAGCTAGTTACCCTAGGCCATCTCCATAAATACTGTACAGTACATCATACGTGTTGCATCGGGAATTTAACAAATAGGGGTTGCTTATCGAAAGTACGTGCAACATTTCCTGGGTCTACACAGTAAAACTTACCTTGTCTGGTTGCTACGTGGCACGCTATCAGCTCAGTGTCCGTAAGATAAACTTAGATGATGCATACGATCTGTGAACTTTCGCACTGCGGGGGTAATCTGAACACCCTTAAGTTGGTCACAATAGTACAAAACTCCCTAGCTTTACATAGTTAAAACAGTCAGCGTTACTCGCTTCTCACGATTTGTATTTCTCAAGGCAAATTCAACACTTTTCTGTTGGGAAAAAATGATTTGGAATTTTCATGTATGGAAAAAAGAAATCTTGATCTGATTTACAGAAGAATTTCAAGATGGTGATGATGGTGGTGGTGGTGGTGGTGATGATGATAATGATGATGATGATGATGATGATGATGATGATGATGATGATGATGATGATGATGGTGGTGGTGGTGGTGGTGGTGGTGGTGGTGGTGGTTGTCTCAAGGAGGTAAGAAATATTTTGCTCATAATTTCATCCAAATTAAACTTCAGGAGCACTCGTCTATAAGCTTATAGAGTGCATTTCGCAAACGCTGTTGTGTTTGTAATGTGTATGTGCGTGCGTGCGTGCGTGCGCGCACGTGTGTGTGTATGTGTGTGTGTGTGTGTGTGTGTGTGTGTGTGTCGGTGTGTATATGTGTGTGTATGTGTGTCTCAGGGGAGTATATACCTTACGCGTGAATAGTGAATCGTTAATATGTTAACGCGTGAATGTAGAACGCATCTTTTTTTAATGCATGAATGATGAATTGGTGAATATTGAGCTATTGTGAATGATGGTTATTTTCGGACGTGAATGGTGAATGCTTATAAATTAAATGCGTGAATCGTGATTTCAGCACACATATAAGCAAACAAATGTAATTATTTTAATAACATTGTGGTTGTTTTTTTCCGGCCAGTAGATTTCATCAAATACAATTATCATTAAGATTACAATTGTCACCAGCATCAGGAAGGTAAATTAAGATTGTCAAAAACGGTGGCCAAACTATTGGTAAACAAAGTGAAAGTATAAGCTCATAGATTCAACTCATAAAAAACGCAATTACTTCTGACAGCCTAATAGTGTCCTTGAAGACCCTTCCTACCACATATATACAGAATCTAACAACAGGAGAGTCATAGGTGTGGTGGTACCAGTAGCTAAAACCAAAAAATTGTCCTTTGTCAATCGTCTTTTTGTCTTTGTCAAACGATAAAGAACACAGACACGGAACCACGAAAATGAATACATGTACACACCATCACAAGCTATAAAAATACAAATAAAACTATATTGATACACGAGAAGTAAGAGCTATGCGGGCTCTCTCATTGAATCTCTGAGATATACTGGCACAAGGGTCAAAAGTCAACAAATCTGATCTTTAGAAAATTGTTTTATTTCTGAAACTACGTGACTCGTACTTGGGACTGACAAATTTCAAACAGAAAGATAACCAGCGGCCAGTCCCCATTCAGATAAGTTACAGGTTAAACACTCAAAAATTTCGTGTCTACTTGTAGCGATGAGAATTAAGATAAAACACCAGTTGTCTAGGTTGAATTAGCAACAAACCTTCACAATCTTAATGTAGTTTTTTTTCTATTAATTATAGATCTTAATGAGTAAGTTAACTTATTTCATTTTTTTTCACTGTAACCTCTCTATATTGTCAATGTATCCTTTTTTGTTCAAGGTGACTTATAAGTCCGATGGGATGGGGGGGTTATTTTATTGCCTCCTGTCACAATAGTACAACCAATGTACAGTACAGTAGACTTGGGTAGTGTGTTTTATGTCTGTATAATTTTTTTACCATGATTGTACCATGCATGGTTTTATATTTTGTTTTTGTATTCAAGTTTTATTTTGTGATTTTCATGTGTGAACTGTCATTTTGATTTCCCACTAATGGGATGAATAAAGTGTTTCTGATTCTGTGTTGTGTTGTGTTGTGTTGTGCTGTGCTGTGCTGTGCTGTGCTGTGTGGTGCGGTGCTGTGTTGTGTTGTGCTGTGTTGTGTTGTGTTGTGTTGTGTTGTGTTGTGTTGTGTTGATAAAAAAGACTACAGAATTTATCACGAGAACGCACTTCATACATTATCAAACCATAGACTTTCGTGTAGCGTCTATGATCAAACATATCAATTCTAAAAGTGTTTACCAGAACACGGTAAAATCTATAGCTAAACAGTTGTAATGTATGTTGAGAAGTATACAATAGGTTAAGAAATCAAATACGGAACAGATTCTACACAGAGACCCTTTCCCATGCACCTACCCTTAAAATCAAGTCACCAAACAGTGGGATCCAGTTTCTTCACCGCAGGGTATGTTCATGGGCCATTTTAACCACCTGTGGGTAGGACACTCGAAACTGATTGGGGGTTTCTCAGCGGGTGTTTTTGTGAACCAACTGGAGGGAGCTGTCATGATCAGTATGGGTTAAATACCGGTTTGGACTCGAGGAAAACGTTGTCAATTGCATGTATGTACGTTGTAAATATATGTGGTGTAATTCGGGGGGAAATGTGAAGTTTGCGTTATTTTCAAAAATTATCACTAGTTGTAACACAAGTAACGTAATATTAAGGCAATAATCAATATTAGTATATTTTGTTATATTTACACCATTAATGGTTTGCGAACATTATGAATATTGTTTTAAAGTGGGGTTGTTCCAGAATAATATACTTTACATTGATGCGCAACTTGAACTACAAGTGAGTTTTTATTACTAAAGATAACATGGCACATTTTGAGTGAATTGTTGTTAACTTTAATGTGAAACACCCCTCATCCAATGTGACCAACTCCGGGCTCTAATACTGCCTGTAGGCTAATCTTACGAATGTGACTGTTTCCGGTTAGCTTTTATTGGCTTAATGTTAGCTCAGAGATGTTAGGTATTCTTTCCTAGTGAAAAGTTTGGACATGTCTAATGGAAGCAGTCATAGACTATTGTTCGTTTGTTCCTCTGCATTTAAAATCAAGAGTCAACATGTACACTACAGTAGTTTAGTTGTAGTTGCTATTTTGTAGTCATGGTGATGGAATCAAAACATGTCTTTTGATAGAAACGAATCGGAACGTCAGAGAAGAATATTTACAAGGATTGGTCATTTAACTAAGTCCTGTATATATAAATTAAAGTTATTGATGTGTTCCACTTATGTCAAAGAGTGGCGGCTGTCATTCCACTTGTTTTACAGTGCAGAGGATGTCATTCAATAAACTGAATGTAGAAAAGGGTGTCATTCCACTGTTTACATACTGGAATTGCTGTCATTCGTTTTCTGTCATTCGGGTTGACATTCGTTTTAGGGTCACCCTCCTTAGCATGGTAAATATTAGATGTAGACACGTGGTCATTGTTTTCATAACGAGACTACAATGTGAGTAAATCAAAGCATTGCTTCAAACGTTCCAACTAATTCCAAAAGAAATGGAAACATGAAGTAACACAAGTGGTGTGAGACGTTATTACCACTGAAATGACCGAACTCTGGCATAGATACATTTATAAAAGTGTAAATTGTAGACGACTTCATGCCTTAATATATATATTGTTATATTGTAGTATCAAGGATACGTGGTGACACACCCACACAGTTTCGGTGAAGTCTAGATCTGGTGAAATTAACTTTACTTGCCACGATTCCCTCTCATGACCCTGGGCCCTCTACAACTTACAAGAACCTTCATGAACTTAACGAGAGTTCAAATGTACGGCCCTGACCATTTTTTTCCGACTGGAACAATTGCAATGACTCTGTAAAGATTCTGTAAAGACACACTTGACCACGTTAAAATGACCTCAAGGTACAGTCAATCGACTCTATATACCTAAACGGGTCACACGGGGGCATACTGTATAGCCACACCTTGTGTTGTACCACTGCATCACAACCTAGTCAACGGGCTCGCACTGTTCAAGTTTTGTGTTGCACTTGCTACCATAGTCGGACGGTGTAAGGTAAGTCTCTTCACATCACTTAGGTGCATGAATCTTTGCCATGCCTCTCTTTATTTCATGAAGGTTTCAGGAGTTTGTTTACGTCGGAGTTTTTTTTTAAATTGACAGAATCAAATCGGTATTTGAAGAGTTTGAATCGATCAGGGCGTGACATAAATGTTGAAGTCTTTACATTTCTACGTACAACTATTTGACCTAACTGGGTATATCTGAAGACGATATTATTTCCTTTTATATAAGCGATAAAAACACACAAACTAAAATGTCAAAAGGGTCGTCAAGGAACTCATCCCTATTTAGGTAAACTATAGCAGGTCTTCCGAAACTCTGAAGAGCTTCAACGTGACTGCAACTGACCTTCCCGTATTTACCGGCCACCGCGTGAAAGTCGCGGCGTCCTCGTTCTTTCGTTTTGTATGTATCAGACGCGCCCAAGTTAGGGTCACAAAACCCCCCTTTTCACACTGGTAGTAAAAGGAGACGCCTCGTGAAGACCTCTGTTAGGGCACAGAAATTTCTTCCTTGTTTGTGGTTACGGGTTTGTAAAGTTCGTAATAATATCCGTGTTAGCCAAGAGAATTGTCTAGTTGCTATCCAAAGAAGCTCTCCATATCAATAACTTCGTGAGATATAGTAATACGAAGACAAGTCTCTGGGCTTTATTCGTGTAGGTGTGTCAGCGTACGTGTGTCCTGCAGTTGTCCTGACTTGAATTACAACATGTCGCATTTATAAGTCACTGTGCTACGTCCAAAATGAAGATATCAGATAAGCTTCAGTTTTGAGCTTCAACCCTAGAGCTACTTTGTTGACAGTCGTGAAAATATGTAAAAGACAAATCCATATATCCTGAGAACGAAGAACGCCTTGGGTAAGACGCCGAATGTATAAATGGAGTGCAACCATTCTTTGGCACTAAAATATACAGATGTCTATAGAACCATATAACCTGCAGTCAATATCCAGGGTCTACGAATAAAGTCACTGTACATACGTCATCCGTTTGCTGTACTACAATGAACAAGTGCTGGTAGGACTATATGTTAAAAGAGGTGCAGAAACGTTAAGCGAACTTTACACCCGGATTTTACATTGCAGAGGACTTCTTGTCAACGTTTCCTAACCGTACACCCACCTGTTGGATTCCATTAGCAACAAACACCCAACATGCCAAGTGAGCCGAGTGTCAACTTTCAAAAACGCAGAGCGTACTGACAAGTCTCGTCACCTCAAATAATGTCTATATTTTGCTATCTGTCTGTCGGGCAAATAAATCGCTTTGTAGTAGAAAACAACCAGACAACTTTAAATAAATACAGTCTATAGATGTGTGGCTTTTGATAATACCTACCTTTGTTTCTTCATGAGATATTCTGTCATCTATGACTGTGTGATTGCGATTCACTTCGTCCCAATTTCAACTCGTCCCATTTCAACTCGCCCCAATTTCAACTCGCCCCATTTTCAAGTCGCCCCAACAACATTAGTAAACGTTTATACATGGGGAAGTATGGGGACCTAAAAATTTACATGATTTAACTACGTGGCCATTTGAAGCGTAGCAAATGTAACATTTCGTAGCAGAAAGTGGTGTGGGTTTTGGCTAAGTGTTTGCTATATCTAGAACTTATACTAGCACAACAACTTTCCTCAGTCATGGAATATCACTTTTCACATTAGGACTTAATGTTTACAACCCAAATAAGAAATATTAGTGACTGACACGCTTACGACTTCCGCGCGTACAGGTTTTGGAGACGTGTCTCCTCTCCCTAGTTAACGTAACTAACTATTGTATAGTATGTGTTTACAGCGCAAGTGGTACTTCATTAGCGGAATACGAGATACCACAGACCCTCCAAACTGAGTACTACTAGTTTCGATTTCATATATGCACAGGTAAATTATATTGTAAAGAGTTGGGGCGAGTTGAAAATGGGGGGGGGGGTTGAAATTGGGGCGAGTTGAAAATTGGACGAGTTGAGTGGGACGAGTTGAAATGGGACGAGTTGAAAGTGGGACGAGTTGATTGATCCGTCACCGACTGTGTTATCAATTACTGTCAATCAACATTTTAATCACAGACAGGGAAGAATTCCTTCCTTGTCTGTGTTTTGATCTACCGTCTTCTATGTACACATGTATTACCTCCATCAGTTACATTGTACTAGCGGTCCCGTCATAGTTTTGGTATTTTGTATTCTATAACCACTCCTTCAGCTTTGGTTTATTTTTTGCCAAATAGGTGTACACTTATTTGTTTGGAAACATTCTTTATATATATTTGCACAAAATAAAATGTTGACTACAGGAGTCACTATGACAAACCCAACAGAGAATTTATCATTTCTGTGTTTGGGTTCAGACATGACGCTGTTTATACATGTTGCCAAACTCCTAATCAGAGAAATGAGTTATCTTTAATTGCAATAGGTCACATATGCGTTGTATGTTTAGACATAGATACAACACGAAAGTATGGTCTATGATTTAACCATAGACTCTCCATCAACGTTGGTGGCGTGTCTATGATTTAACCACAGACAAGAATAGACAGACTAAGTACTCTATTGTAACACAGGCAAGTTGTCTGAGATTGTATACGACCAAAGCGTCGGAGATTCAACGCTTTGCTTTTGGCCTCCGCTCTCACCTGCTGGTTCTGCCGCTTAGAGCATGGATGCATATCCCCTAATACATCCATGCTTAGAGTGAGGCCATGAAGCTGAACTCAGGGCTAACACGTAATCTACGATGTTCCAGTTTTTCTCCGTACGTCGTCTCGCCAGTATATTTTCTATTAAATGTATTTGCTTATCACAAGTAACTTATCAAAATTAAAGTCCTTCAAATAAATCTAAAGATCTGATTCGCATAATAAGCTATAGAGCGTATATATGTATGTAAGTATGTATGTATGTACACAGACAAGTATCTTGTCTGTGGTATGTATGTATGTATGTATGTATGTATGTATGTATGTATGTATGTATGTATGTATGTATGTATGTATGTATGTATGTACCGTATGTATGTATGTATGTATGTATGTATGTACGTATGTATGTATGTATGTATGTATGTATGTATGTATGTATGTATGTATGTACGTATGTATGTATGTATGTATGTATGTATGTATGTATGTATGTATGTATGTATGTATATGTGTGTTTGTGTATGTGTGTTTGTGTATGTATGTGCGAGTGGCGGATGCCGGATGGATGGATGTCAATTTACATCCCTTCAATGTGTATGCAATCTAAACATGAAATTAAAACGTATTTGAAATAAGGTTTCTTTTTTGCAACATATAGCTGTGGTTTGACATTGAACCGAGATGGCAGCAAGAGATCCCGAAAACGGCAAAAGCAGCGAGGTAAGAACAGTATTTACATGGAGTAAGCTTATATTGGATGCAAAAAATTGAAAAAGAAGGTGCAGAATAATATAAATAGAACACATCAGTTGACAAGTGTTTTCTCTGATCTGCAGTCTTTTTTTAGAGTGATGTAAGACAATAATCCGAGACAAAACAAATACTGTCCGCTCATTGCAGATGCATGATACAATTCATGTTTGTACTGGGGAGTCCATTTTAGTAAGTCTAACTCCCTAGCTTGAATATAAATGTGCAACAGTACACTTTAGTCTGTCCAATAATATACTATTGCTTTCTGTCGAGGTTTTCCTTTGTAACTATAGTCAGCGTAATGTAATAGCAGATGAAAGACCGACGAAGTCGTGGTTCTTGCCTTTGAATATAACTTGGTGAGCCTTGCATGGATACAGCGGGTCACATCTGCATATGAATGGGCTTGTAAAAGTACCTTGTCCTCCAACTCAGGTAGAAAATTGTTTTACCGCCGGCCTCCCCTCCCCTCCCCGTACTTTCCTCGATACGGGTAAATAAAATTGTACGTGTGTACGTTTGCGCATGACCAAAGTTTATCACACTAAAACAAGACAGGAACACTTTACTTCAAATGTAAATTGGGTTGACTAGCTTATAAAGAGGAAAAAAGTAATCGCTACATCCGGGAATGTGAACTTTGTCGATTTCAAGTCATGAATTCCGTACATATGTCGGTGTTTAGGCAAAAAAAAACCTATTTCAAGAATTCACACCAGAGGGCAAATGGTGGGCAATTTGGCGAAAGCACTATATGAAAATGAGTCAACTATAAGCAAGGTATAGAGGAACAAGACAAAGAGAACCTATGTGTCGATGTCACAAACTTGTATAGTATTGTTTTTTACTTCAGGTGTACTAGAATTAGAAAGGTATAAACTGTGCAAACCCAATGCATCACGGAAAAAACAACACGTTATACACTTCTTAGGAAAATATTCGCTATTTTTTCATAATACAGCTTCTAAAGGCTAAGTTCAAAATAACCCAAATTATATATGATTGACACTAAAATATAAGGTCGTACCCTTTAATGAAACGAATGGTACCGGTGTTAATGAAGCATCGAACTATTACGTGGTATGCCTACTATGTAGTGTTTGGGACTGAATGTTCATTTTTTTAATCATATTCTGCTTTCAACATTATATGTTGGCATGGTTACAGTGTTCACGGACTATCCTAAAAAAATACGAAATGGATCCAGATAGACAAATTTTTCTGTCATGTTTTGTTTGACATTTATCAGCTTTTTTACATTATTAGTACAAAAAGTAAAAAACAGAAGATATATCAACTCGCCATTTACATTTAGTAAACATGCCTTAACGAGTGTATCTAGCTAGTCTGTCTTGTTGCGTGTAGAAACCTTCATAGGGTCACTAAATCGATCTTCGATTCTTTCTTTACCGATTCTCTTGTGATTTACTGGTAACACTGAGAGGTGCGGTTAAACTCTTACCTGTTTAATTCATTCACATTCTAACCACGTAAAAACGTCTATCTAGAATAGAATTTGTACCAACTGTATCAAATTTAGAGTATCGTCTGCTAAACACAGCCAGTGTAATAAACAGAGAGAGCTAGCTAATTTGTCTTGAAACGAAGTTCCATTTCTACAAAAACACATATTGGTTTCACATGAGACCATTGAGAGTACTTAGTATTCGTGCCTGTTCATGCAAATGTATTTCACAGTGGGTCACAAAGTCATTCCGAGGACACTTGCACATGTTGAACAATACCACTGCAAAATGACATAAGTAGAGTCTAAATATATTGTTGTTGCTGCTGGTATTGTACAAAGCTATGCGAACTCGTTAATATACAAGTTATTCAATGAATGCTGACCCTCGGTGACCCATTCTCGCAAACCAGAGCTATTATTTCTACCGCAACAATGCGTCTTGGCCAGTGCCGTAAGAGTGGCTGTGATTTACGACGATGTACTAGTCGTAGTTCTTCCATAAAAATATAAGATATATTACTTTTCTCTTTTTTCTTTTGTTGTATTCCAAATTTTTACCTTACACTATCAAACGCCTACGCGCTTACAAACTGAGCAAATATATCGTTCCTGCAAGGATATCCAAAAGTCGATTTTTCGGTTCCAAGATGCATTGCGTGAGATCTCGAGAGGACGTCGATGTCTCTTATGTTGTTACATTTAGTTTTTTGTTTTATCTTTATTACGTTTGAAATAACATTTTCATCAGGAAATGATGGAAAGACATGCTGACCTCTTTGATTATGAGTGATTTGATAGAACAAAGACTAAACGCCATCAATGACAGAGGGAATGTATAGGTGAACCCACGGTATGATCCCCTGAGTAGCGTGTGCAAACTTTCAGCGCGTACGCAATACATGGCATGGACTTGCATGGACAGACGCGCAATGCATCTTGGAACCGGCAACAGGTCTATTGTAATCAGTAATTACTGTGAAAATGTTAAGAAAAAAAATTTCAACGCCAACAAAAATCGCCAATCCAATGACCCTGATATGACCAGAAAACGACAGAATCAGCTGATTAACATGTGATTTAAAAAGGTTCAAAGTTTATGGGGTACGTTGTAAAAGTCATAGTTTAGCATTAATGTGGTCAAACTGCCTGTTAGGAAAATAAAACGTCTATTCTAGTTTTTAGAATTCAGTAGTTCCCACACTATTGCATGTACCTATATACACTGTAATTTATCATGTTGAATCAAAACAGCCCAATTGTAATGTTATATACGTGTTTTTTTCTATAATCGTGAAAGGTCAATATCAGTATGGATAGTCTAAAAATAAATTCTACTACATGTAAGAAAACATGATTTTACTTTTGCAATCCAGAATGTCCATTAACTACAACATTCTAACAAGTCGGAGTATATATTGTCCAACTGAAGCAAAGAAAAAATAGCAGGTAGTGGCTTTTAAGCGCTGCCGTAAAAGGGCTAGTGGTTTTACGACGATATGAGATAGATGCTGTCCTTTGATTAGAATTCATATGGACGGGAAAATGTCTGTTGTATCATATATCATGGTGTAATCTTTGTTAAGGTTTTGAGATGAACATATGTCGATAATTCCCATGGTCTGTTATATCATGGTTATATGCAACAAGTCAATGATCGGAGAAGTCTGTGCTTTGACGCTTTGACCTTCAAGATCAGGATCAAGGTCAATTTTCTATTCTCAAGACACAGCACTAGTTGTGGCGTTTTGGCCAAATGTATGATATGTTGTTGATATTGGATACATCAGTAACTACTATGTTGTATACAGTCGACTAGCCTTTGTCATGTGCTAAGTCTTGTACGATTTTGACCTTTGAACTCGAATGCTAAGGTCAAGTACAAGGTACAAGATGCAAGTGAATAACCGAAAGAAATAACTATTAAAGCATGGTTTGGCCCTTCAAGACAGTGCACGTGTCGGTTTGAACAAGAATAGTCGGTGTAACTGCCACTGCATGAATTGGGTTCGGCTATTCAATATATGCCATTGTGTATGATTTGGGTCAATGATGAAACTGAATGAAAAAAAACTTTTATGTGAATTGACTGCATTGGTATGTCATTTATGAAGATTTAGTTGACCATGAACCATAGTCATATGTCATAGT